>NW_013669894.1:9944-48193 GCF_000517525.1 Limulus polyphemus
AATTTTCCTTTGCAGCTCTTCATCAATCGTTAAAAAAAGTAAAGCCAACATCAACACATATTTATTTTTATAAGTAAAAAAAAATGTTCCAACAGCAGTCCTTGCTATGATGTTTGCAACGAGCTTACCATGAAATGTTAGAAAAGCAAAAAAAAAAAAAGTAAATACAAGATACCCGAAATTTTCCTACAATAAATTACTAGTACATATAATGCAAAAACACTCAATACTAGCAAAAAGTACAGAATCAGCTTTGTCAACAAACATGCACTGTAAAACACAAACAGCGTAACTCAACATTCTTCTAACATAAGCAGTACAAGGCGCGTATCCTTGGAGTGAACCTTAAGGCCCACATTAGACTTAAAGAATAACCTTTTTGTTATTGTTCTGTTGGTCTTAACCTGATATTCGATACCTAATAGATGACCATTAAATTATATTTTCAACGATTTACAGTAGCAAGGAAACGACTGACTAATGTCATAGTTACTTTCTCTATGGGCATCCATACTCAATTCTTACACAAAGAGCCTTTTTTTTTGCCTCTCTTATTTCTCTTGGTGCAGCTTATTTACATCTTACACTACTGGATTATGCGTCTCTTATATAAAGGGCAACTGAGTCATTGCTTCCAATTTGCAATACCTCATGTTTTATCCTTATTCATGTAGAATGTTGTAGTTTCATCTCCTCTTTCGATAATAAATTTTGCAGTTGTAGTTGTTCAGGACTTCTCAAACATTAAAAATAGTGATAAGACACATAATTATAGCTTTCTATGTTCTTGTATTGAGTTATATCAGACACAATGGCTAAAGGATCAGAGCTTTAGGATGCAACTGTTTTCGACCAAATTTATCGATGTCCCATCATTCACTACTTGTCCCTATCTTCTTTCTGCTTATGTTGAAGCTTTGTATTGTTCACATCAAGTAGCCATGATGTTTGATTATTGAATGGGTTCTGCTTCCTCATCTGGGCATTCTGCAAATGAACATTTTCGCAACTAATTCATATTTCATGTATAACTTTTTAAGTATGTTCTCTCACCAAACGTTGTACATTTGCTGTTATATCAAAATTTTTCTTCATTACCCATTCAAGCCGTCTCCAGCCATTATTAGTCTCAAAGTGGGTTCCTCGTCATCGAATTTTTAATTCATATTTGAATCCTTTCCAGTAATCCAATATAATTTCTTGGACAAGAAACCCAAAACTGTGCACAGTATTCCAGGTGAGGCCTAACTAGTGATTTGTATAGGAAAATAACTACCTCTTTTGACTTGCAATCAATATGTCTACGAATACACCCTAAAATTCTACCAGCTTTACTACTAGCAAAGGAGCAGTGTTTCTATAGCTTGGATGATTTATCCACCACACTGCTATACCAAGATCCATCTCTTCAGTCGCACTAGTAACTTGGTTTTTGTCTATATTAAATGTGTGTTTCAAATTATGATAACCCAAATACATTTGCTTATTTGATCCTGACAATATTGCTCAATCACTTTGTTCCATAATGAAATATGGCATTCAAAAAAAGAAATCCAACACAAATAAACGAACTTTTGTTCTTAAATAAGCTACTTTTATTTTTTCATCTCGTTCATACATAACTTGAATTTCATTATAACAGTACTTAAAAGAGGAACACTTTCACATTACCAATAGTAAAGGTTTCTCCCCGTGATTCAATGGTAGCACGTTTGAAAGATTGTGATTGGCAGCGATAACAAATGTGGTGACTGTAGGTCCAGTATTTACAAAGGACTACATTTCTTTTATTACGCGCCTGCTAACTCATGATCTGATTTCTCCTCCTTTTCAATAATCGTCGTTTTCTGTTCCGTAGACCAAGTTTCCAGGTATCTTACCAAAATGTCCTGATTGATCGGGATTTGAACAGTATGATACACCTGGAGATTAAACTACATTACAGATGTCTCCTTCCTCCTAGGTAAGTAGATCTGTCCTTTTCTATAATGATGATAATAACATAATTTTCTTGTTATTTGCATCAGATATCCACAAATTAAGCACTTCCTATAGCTAGTCAATTAGTTGGTTGATTATGAAGCTATTTTAGTATAGTAGGTCATTGAACAGTTACAAGTAATGAACTGGACTGTGAAATATGTTGGAACAGGGCTTTAATAAACTGGAAACACTACTGTTTCGCCTCTGATTTTTTAAATTGTTATTGCATTTCTCCTCTCGCGTGATTATTTTAAATAATATGGACAACGTGTATTTCCATGTCATGTTGCAAGACTTCTAAAGACAGACGTTTCCTGAATTCTGTTCCATAACTGTCAGCTTCATATCTTGGTACAACTCATAAATTTTTATTCTATTTCTTTTCGAGTGTTAAATTCCATGCAGTAAGTCCCTAGTTTCCCTTGTCCCTCATTAGTAGATGAGAGTGTCGTCATCTGACTGAATTATCCAGATAGGACACTGAAACTGAGATTAGTAGATTGTTGAGAGTAAAAGATGCCAACATGGCTAAAATGTCACTTTTATATGCAGATGCGATAAATACATGTTGCCATCTTTGTTTATGAATTTATCGTGATATTGTAGTGATGAGAAACTATACCCCCAAACAGGTAAACTGTGTCCGTTTTTTACATACATGAAACGAGATCGATTTTTCAAAGACCTATGCATATCCACTTATCCCCTTATATTTGTGTTTTTGAGGCTAGTATCTCTTAAATCAGGGTTCATCGTTAGTCAACAAGGTATATTACGTGGAACACAAACTGATTACACAAGACGTATGTCTGCGGACTTACAACGCTAGAAACCGGGTTTCGATACCCGTGGTGGGCAGAGCACAGATAGCCCTTTGTGTAGCTTTGTGCTTAACTACAAACAAACAAACTAACCAGTTATAGTTTATTGACTTTTCAGATCTTCTGCTCATTGAATATGCTGAAGCAGTTTCAAACTGGAATATACTGCATAGTTAAGGAAGAATTTTAAAGATTTTTCGCCAGCGGAAAACATTTTCTTATATTTTCAGATCTCAAAGAAAAAATAACAGCACCACATTATGGAGCCAACATTAACCTTTCAGCGAAATATGCATAAGCGTTCACGGGAAGACGATTGTAATTTTTTCTGAGTGCATAGTATGCCAAGTCAAAACGTCACCATTCACCAATGCCAAATACACTTTGTGTAACGGAACAGAACAGGGGCTTATAACTCTTACATCGAAGGCAGAGGAAAGACAGAAATACAATGATAGTAATTTCATTTACTTCTATGAGCGCTTGGAGAAGCTGAATTTGGAATCAGATCATCCTGAAATCAAATGACATCGTGCATGCTATTTGCACATCACAAATTCCACGAAGTCATTTTATAACGCTCCCAACATTAATTTTCCTTATCTAAAGACCTAACTTTTAGTATATATTGGCAGCTTCTACTATAAATCATCCCCCTCTTCAAAAAGTTTCATAATATTGTCTAGTCTATTAGTTGTATTGATTTCGATATTCTAAAGTACTTACCAGCCTCTGGATGTCCTGACTCACGGTTCAGACATTTAATTTATTAAACTGGTGGAAGCTGGTTAGGGAATGTATCATCTTCTTATTGGAAGTTCCCATGAAAGCTAGTAACTCTATTGTATTTTTGCTTCTTCCTTGTGGTTAATTTTTTTTGTGTGTGTTTTGTTTTACTTTGCCTCCTTGAATAGTAGATTCCACGTTGGACTTGTGATTAGGCGAGACAATTTATTTTTGGTTACTTTAGTTCACTCATACAATAGTGAGACAGTTTAGAAATGACATAATGGCATTTCTCTATAGATTAAAGGCACCTTTTGTGGATTGCTAATGGAGTAGTCTACTCTGATAGGTGGTGGGCTCTTTACACGTTTGGATAGATACAAAAATGTAAGTGGTCCTTCTCAGAAATTTTGTAAACCTTTAAGTATGCTGCATGGCAGTGAGATATGGGAAAAGTGCATCAGATATCCGAGTACAGAAAGAATGTTCCTCTTACTTTAATTCTAGCATGTGCTGATTTTTATACTATGTGTTATGTCCAACATTAACCAATTTTAGCTTATAATTGTAAATATGTATGTAGAAGTGGTTACGGAAATAGATATTTAAACCTTAAAGTCCAGAGTTTTAAGTTGAAAATAATAAACTTATCCGATTCACCACAATCCTTGGTTATAACAAACGTTGGTAGCGAAGTGTTTCCAGTGACACCCATGCAGGTCTGCTCACATGTCTTTGGTTCTTTGCAATTAGTCGGATTCATAGATTCGTTGCTTGATGTACTGAAAGAAGAAAGGTGTAATTAAACGCGAGATAGTGGAGACAAAAGACTGAGCATGAGGCAGGAGTTTTATACTGGACAATATTTAGTTACAACAGATTCCACTCGAAATGTAACTACGGTTAATCTATTATTCCGCCATATGAAATAAAGTAACAGATAGTACTGGCAAGTACTTCATTTAAGTTCAGCTGAGAAAAATGAAGTAATTCATTTATAAAGTAATAGAAAAAGAAGAAAATAACAAAAGATAGATGTCTACATGAGATTAACAAGTGATATGAAAATATCTCGTAAGGCATATAAAGATAGAGAGGATCTATAAAACCGTAAAATATGTTGCAGAATATCTAAGAACCTGAAGCTCACAAGAACAACTACAAGGTAAAAGATCTTGATGACTCTCACAGAAACATATTATTATTATTCTATCGTGGCAATCTGTGATAAAGAAAAAAATTATTATTGTTTTCTCATAATTTGTAATAAATATATTCTCTAGTGATTGGTTCCAATTTTTTTTCTTTAATATTTCTAACAGAAACTGACAATTGTTTGTGTTACTATATTTCACTGCATGAGCTATGTGTAACTGAAATCGTATGATACGTATAAGGAGTAAAAAAGCCTGATAACATTACCAAACTTCAGGAAACTCAGGACAGAAGAGAAATATTTAAATGAAACCACAAATTCAGTTTCTTCTCGCTCCGAGAATTTTCAGAATATCTGATACCAACAGTTATGACTTACATAACCATTTGGATACTTTATTTATATCAAAATTGCATGATGGCTAAGTGCCAAGAAGTAGAACCATATCACAGGCCGAAGCTTAAGAAAAATAATTATTTTTTACCCTGTGATTAGCTAGTCATTCTGAGTTTTACAAAAACTTAGACATTATTTGAACACAGACTAACCAAAAGAAAACAACCATTACAACTTGGACCAGTATCCAAGTGCAAGATTAGCGAAGCATCGTCAAAGTCTTTACATTTTAACCGCTTTTCTCGAAGGGATTATTTCTTCGCAGTTCTGTAAGTCATAAAAAACACCTTTAACCTTTCTTGGCATCTCGGCTGTTATAGGAGAACGGGAGAGCTTATGTTTGTCGACAATATCTCAAATATCACATAGTAATCTCATTGAGACACTAACAGAAAATCCTAATTTTCATTTATTTCAGGAATAGTTTTATTACCTAGACACGTAGAGATAATACCTACATTTGTCTGGTAGATGTTTTTTGACCTCATTCACCTTAATAGCTGAAAACAACGTATTGACACTGTTACAGAATATAGAGGAATACAGCGTCCCCGGTAGCTCAGCAGTAAGTCTGCAGGCTAACGACGCTAAAAATCGGCTTTCGATACCCGTGGAGGGTAGAGTATAGATAGCTTACTGCGTAGCTTTGTGCTTAACAATAACCAACTAGCCAGTTGAAGTATACCACATTCGAAAAGAGAAGAAAGGAAGTTGAAACTGTTCTTACTAGATTTTATTACTCACACTTAGGATTACCAGACTTCCCAGGTTTAGCCTTATTTTTTGTCCCGACCATAAACAGTAAGAATATTAAATTTCCCAGTATCTTTATACCTCAATGTAAGTTTGATATTTGTCACTATACATGGCTCATTTAATTTTTACTTGGAGAATAACAAAAACAAATCACTCGGTACCCAGTGTTTCCTCCCTAACTTGTCATTGAGCAGCCGCAGGAATTGAAATTTGAAGATTTGCCCAGCAGCCAAAAAACAATAAATAAACAATAACATTCTTATTTCTGTAGGCTCAAGACAACTTAGGAGCGCTGTTTTACTTATTTTTTTTAACTAAACAAGCTTCTAAAATTTTGCCATGATTTTAAAACGCGATGTAATAAACATCATATTATTTAGCAACTGGTAAAAAAAGTGGGTTGTTGTAATTTAAACTATTACAGTATCACTCTGTATGGAAAAAAATGTTTCAGTTTTTCATTCTGGAAATCTGGGGTAACTCTACTCACTGTATGTGTTGCACATCAATAAACTAGTTATATATGTCTAAATATGTAATATGTATTAAAAAGAGTATTCCAGATTGCTACACAGTTTCACTATTTGGTTACTGTTAGGCTTAGTTAGTTTACAAGCTAAGGATTATGGTAGATAATGATACTAAGCTTAGCGAAATCGAAATGAGTTTAATTGGAATTGTGGTTATTTACAGATAAATAACATATCTGAATTATCCGAAGTAGTAAAACTCCAACGAACTACTCTATTGAGATATGGAGCTCATAATAACTTAATTCTTACAGAAAATAATAGAATTGTAATATTTCAATAAGTCCATAATTCATCTGCCACTCACTAAATAATGTATTTAAAATCCCAGCATATAGTAACATGTCAATTTGTTTAACGTTACTTACATCATGGCCCCCTAGTGGCACAGTGGCATCTCTGCGGACTTACAACGCTAGAAACCGGGTCTCGATACCCGTGGTGGGCAGAGCACAGATAGCCCATTGTGTAACTTTGTGCTTAACTACAAACAAACAAACTAACCAGTTATAGTTTATTGACTTTTCAGATCTTCTGCTCATTGAATATGCTGAAGCAGTTTCAAACTGGAATATACTGCATAGTTAAGGAAGAATTTTAAACTTCGAACAAACAAAAACTTACATCATGATTGTGTTTTTCAGTAATCTTGTTCAGTAATAATAATATCAAATGTATTTTGGTTTAATTTTAATATTACTTTGCGATCTTACAAAACAGACAAACATAAATATAATAATTAGGGTTATCTTCTCAATATTGGCCTAAAGATGACATTTCCACTGAATAAATGACAGAGTCCCCACTTTTATATATATGCTCAGAAAGACACTTCTACGATGAGGTATTATTACAATTATATATATATAATGCTTGTTGCAATGTAAATAACAACTGACATTTTAGATTCTGAGATCACGTGATAATGTTCAATTTTCATTCAATGCGTTTGTTTCTTGAATTTCGCCCAAAGTTACTCGATGACTACCTGCTCTAGCCGTCCCTAATTTAGGAGTGATATACGAGAAGGAAGGCAGCTAGTCAACCTCATCCGCCGTCAACTCTTGTGTTATTCTAATCGAATAGTAGAACTGACCGTCACATTATAAAACCCCGACCTCTAGTGGCTCAGCGGTACATCCAAAGACTAATAACGCTAAAAACTAGGTTTCAATACATGTGATGGGCATAGCACAGATATGACATTGTGTAGCTATGCGCTTAACAACAAACACACAAAATGATGCCTCTATGGTTGAAAGGTCAAGCATGTTCGGTGATAGGATCAAAACCCGTGACTGGTAGATTGCAAATCGAGCGCCCTAACCACCAGGTCATGCTTTGCCACGATCCAACGCGCTTCATCAAAACATAATATCCTTTTAAGTTTGATAAACAAACAACCCCGATTATTAATAACTGTAATTGGTAGCCGTTACTATCGCTATCATCCGAAAATTGTAGTTATATATAGAAAATGAGGTAAGGTTTGCGAAATGTTTATATTTAGAAGATAAACATTGAAACTATGCGCTAATTTTCTATACTACTGTTACGCCTCCAGTCGTTACTTAATTTTCCGTAAATTCGTTCCGACGAAACTTTAGCGACACAAGTCCTTTCTTAAATAAAACTGGTTTATTCTTTCCGAATACAACTTTACGATACACTTAATTTCAACAGTCGCGCTATAACAACGAACGTGGCCAACTTCAGCAATACTCTCTGACTGCAGTTCAATTACTCACTACACTGTTGTTCCGTCACGTTGTGACCATCTTATATAACCAGCTACCCCCAATCTAGTAATCTCCCGAAGGTTCGAGAAAGAAGTGGCGTGATACTAGTCACATGACCTCGCTGACGCAACAGTACTAACTCGAGAAGAAATAGATCAATAATACTGATGCAGAATAACCTTCACGGTAAGCAGTTATTTCAAAATTGGGAGTAATTAACCATAGTTTTCTTCCTTCATTTATTAATACAACCACGCGTAAAAATACTTGGGAAAAGACATGCAATTTCCTTGTATATTACTTGAAAGTTTCTCAAAAAACCCTTAATGTTTACATGACTTTTGAAACGACAGGTAAGCTAAAACACTTGGCACTGAAACATTGTTGAAGCAAACGTTGAAATTTTAAGTGACGAAGTAGCCATAAATAAAATTTTAACTACTGTAAAAACCTCTTTATTACAAACTCGGAATCCATGTTTACATTTTACAGCATTCTGACACCATAATTAAGGAAGCTGTATACAGACACTTCTTCGGTTACAAGCGCAGTTGTGTTTTATTACTTAATTTGGATGTATATGAAGAAAATCTTGTCTTCAACCTATCTTTAAAAGATTTTGTTTGGCACTTCAATGCGTTTTTCTATTTTCAAACTTATATTAAGTAAACACACCAACATCATTTTTTTTTAACGACAAGACGATCATACATAATGTAGAACTGTCTTATAAACAGGCTGTTTCCAACAGAAATGATTAACTTTAACGTAATGCTCAAAAACATAAATTTGTTCTAAAAGCCCGAGCTCCTTTTCCCAGAATGACGTCAGTGGCAAATCTGCGGACTTGTAAAGCTAGAAACCGGCTTTAAACTTGTGGTGGACATAGCATAGGTAGCCTATTGTGTAGCTTTGTACTTAACTACAAATAAAACAACAACAACAAAAAAAACTGTCCTTCAAAATATTTTTATTGTCTTTCAAAATTTCTAGTGCATACTAGAGTGATTTAAACATGTTGATAATAAAGTTAGGAAAAACAGTTTTATGTACTAGCCCTGAAGAAGCCGTAAAGGCGAAACGTCAGTTAAAAATTATTTTATAATTAACTGGAGCGTAAAGGTCGTTTTTTCTAACTTTATGATCAATACGTCCTCAAATTTTAGTTTCTTTTAAATCTTTGAAATATAATAAGTTTCAACATATCGAATATTCAGCGAAACTATCCTAAACAATTTTACCATTTAAATTATTTTACTCTTTGACAAAATAGCAGAATTGTAAAATTACTATACTGTTTTAAAGTACCTAATAAAACCCTTTTGTGCTTTTGTCCTAAGAGTATTTTAAGGAACTTGATGTTAATAAAATATCGATATGCTATGTTCACATATTGAAGATTTTGATAGATATTTTGAGATAAAAGGACCGTGCAATTAAATATGCTTTACTAATATGTCTCTCAATAAAATGACAATTTTCCATAAACATAGACAATATATATATATATATATGTGTAAATTTCACAAATACTTTTGTACGATTATGCAAAGTTAAAATTACAAAGCCACCAGTGGCACAGCAATATAACTCAAGAAACCGGGTTTCGATACCCGTAGTGGGCAGAACACAGATAGCCCATTGTGTAGCTTTGTGCATAACTAAAAAAAACAAACAAATAAAAGTTGTAACATATTCTTTGTTTTATTGTAATATTCTGATGTACAGAAAATGTTTACTACATAAAAAGAATCTGCATGATTAATTAAAAATCAAATTTATTACTCAGCACATTTTGCTTGTACGAACCTGAAGGCCCATAATTCATTCCGTTGTAAAATTACTGAAACGTTTGTTTGATTTTGTTTGTTTCTTAATATCAGCTATTCTACAGTAAGATGTTCATATTTGTGTTAAACGTTGCATCATAACTTAAGTCTCTAAAAGTACCCCCCCCACACACACACACAGTGGTTCAGTGGTAAGTAGTTTAACACTACAAATCGGGTTCCGATACCCCTGATGAGCACAGCCTATATAGCCCTTTGTCTAGTTCTCCCTTAACAACAAAAACAAAACTTATTTTGAAAAGGAAATAATAAAATCATTCTACTGATGGTTGCTATGCGATTAATATTATCTTAAACTGTTATTAAGTGGTATTAATGTTTATATCTCAGTCTCAGTAAGTCTCAGTAGATATTGATCCTTGATTAATTGCATAGTTATTGAAAAGTGATTTGCCAAAACTTCATGCCATTTCATTCAAACAAAACTTTAAAAAGAAGGGGGTTACTTTTGTTTTTTAATCATTAAAAGTAAACATTTAGTCAAAACTCTATAATGTGTTATCGTGAACAAAGATAAATTTACGTTGGTTAGAATTTTCACCCCTGTACAAAAAATCAGAGGTGACCTGACACTCCACTTGTAATAACTATTATATAAAGACAGTTGGGGCACCAAGTAGAACGTCAGAAACATCTTACTAAGAACTTTGTTTATACGTATGATCTATAACTGCATGCTATTTGTTTATTCACAAAATCAGGAGAATAAATATACTTTAAAGTGCAGTAACGAAACTCGTTTGGGCTCATTTTCAGATAACTTAAATAATGCCATGTACGGTGTTCTATAATTAGAAGTACCTAAATCCTGAGCCAAAAATCAAACAAGTCGAAATACTCCATGCAGTGGAAGCATGTTCTAATAGAAACGTAAGATCGTTCTTGAGCAATACGAAACTAATAGCGTTGTGTCTAATACTATTTTGAAATTGCATAGGGTTCGGTATTATAGCCATTCTCTTAACTTATTTTGTATAGGAAATATTGAAGGCGAGCTAAGTCCCTGGCTTGGCTCTACAATCCTAAGCACAAGTCAAACCAAATAACACACATATAATGGATAAATTCAGCTTTTCTTTTGTGTGCCAGCAACAATAAAATTGAAAATTTCAGAGAGAAGCATGATGCTCGGTCTATCTTTCGATTCTCCAGTTGTCACTGAGTTAGACGGTTTCAGGGAATATACTCTACAGAGATTGATCAAAATAAATAGAGAGCAGATATTTTATTCAGTGCAAACACTCACATTTTGGAATGAAAATAGAAGATCTGGGCATTTCTCTATCAACTCAAAATATAACCTTATCACTGAAGTGCTGCTCATGCATTGCGGAAAAAAAAAAGAGATGTGTCTCAAAAGGTTATTAGTTGTTGAACTTTTAACATTTATAACTATTACGTCGACAGTACATGTTTTACATTTATACATCACTTCATTATATTTATTACTGTGTTTTCATAAATAGGGCACAACTGATTTTGATTACTGTTACTTTAGGTTTGACATAATCTCTGAATCATCTTCCTGTGTTTTCATAATTAAGGCACAGCTGATGCTGTTTAATGTTACTTTAGGTTTGACATTATCTCCGGATCATCTTCTTGTGTTTTCATAAATAGAGAACAACTGATCCTGTTTAGTGTTATTTTAGGTTTGACATTAGCTCTGGATCACCTTCGTGACACTCTTTGTTGAATATTATTTGATGCAATATTAGAATTTTTTTTCTGAGGGTATCGTTGTTCTCTGGAGCTAACCAAAAACATATTATACACTGTCTTATAATCTTATATGTTTATAAATGATTTAGAATGAGTCCACTAATATTCGACGTTTGGTTACATAAAGTAAGTTAGAAATTAATTTACCAAAAATGAAACTTTTAACTGTATCCTAATTTCCTCTATTTACTGTATATTTAATTTCAACTCATTACACTGCTATAAGTTTCATACTGCTCACCAAAATTGGTGACCCATTCTTATTTACTATTTGTAATGTTTGTTTTGTGATTGTTTGTTTGTTTTAAGAGCAAAGCAACTGTGAGACACCTGCTGTGTTCATTGCGGGGAATCGAACCTCCGATTTTAGCGATGTAAGTCCGTAGATTTATGTTTTCCGCCGGGGGGCTTTTTTTAATGCATTGTTTAATGTGAGCTTCTGTTTGTTAATCCCTCTTTTCATGGTGGTAAACAGTCTGTATTTAAGGGAACTGTAAAGCTTTTTAAATCTGTATATATATTTAAACTCCTTCAAATAATCCTTTATTTATTTTAGTTTTCAAAATTCCACAAACGTAATTTTGAGATTATCTATTAACAAGTAGTTATTTGATATAAAAATTGGACCTTTACCAAAAATGTAGAACAGCTTTGAAATTAGGACATTGTTTTAAATATTTGGGAAAACATAAACATTTGAAAACTGGGGTGTGTATGGTATCTCACAGAAAAATAACACCCACACACTAATAGATGTAGATAAAGCTTAGTGCCATGGTTGAGTTAAGTTAAAACTATTTTGTTGTCACTAATCAGATATTAGAATATTGCATTTCATTCTTATGATAGAGTGGACTGGACTGGGCCATGGAAGGAAACTGCTCTCGTATGGAAGATGTTGGACCGTAGAAAAAAAGTAGCCCTTAGCATATTACTCTGGAGTTTCTTCATCACATATCACATCCTTAGTTTTACTTTTAGCTACTCTGCATCTCTTTAGGGTGATCCTGCAGGCTTGTTATTTAAGATGAGCTTTTTTCATGATGAAGTCAGAACATGATACCCCCACATCACAGGCAGGGGTGTATGACTGTGGATCTAAGGGTCAATAGTTCACGTACAATTTCTGTAAAAAGAAAATAATTTGTGCTCCACATTTTGGGGCTGTGGGCACATTATAATGATAAAGATCAAATGATCACTTCCCACCATTCATTTAGAATAGTTTAAGATTTCGTAGCGGATGTTGCTGACTAGCTGTTTTTCCTCTAAGCTACCAGTTCAAAATTAGGGATGGCTACTGTAGATAGGCCTTGTGTAGCTTTGACCAAATATTCAATACAAACAAACTTCGACAGTAACTGCTAATTATAGGAGAATCACAAATAATATTTTAAACTTTAGCTTTGCAAAAGCAAGAAAGATTGATACAACATAAACACTTGTTCATTGATCTTCATTCTTTTGGTAAAGTACGCCTATTTACACTTTGTTCATACCAGTATACATATAGAACTGTTTTTCCATGAAAGAATGTGTTTGGAATCATTTGTTCCTCAGTGACCAAAACAATGGTTGGGAGAATTTCATATTTGCCACCCATGAAAACTTTCGGAAATGCAACAGTGTAGTTATATTTATGATGATGGAACATTCCAGGTATGTCCATACCCATACTGTTAACTTCTCACCAACAACGGTACATACTCCTACAAAACCTATTCACATCCATATGCTCAATTTGGCACCATCCACGGTATTCACCCTACAAAACCTGTTCATTCCCCTGTGTTCAATTTCTCACCAACCACAGTATGTATCATGGTAGGGTACTACATTTTGTCGTATCCTTGATGAACGTTAAAACTGTTGGCCACTGCAGACAGGTAACTGGCATCACTTTAGATCTACTACGGTTATTGGTGATTTTAAAATCTTACTTCTGGTTGCTATTGAAATCAAATTTCCCTATGCATACATCTGTGGCTGCTACATTCTGTCCTGTTAGAGTCTTTGGTGAAGAGTGCAGAAATTGTGAGTGACCAGCAGTTATGTCCGCCATAACAGACTTTGAAAATGCAACCAAAGATTCATGGCAATTGGATACTATCCATTCACACTAGTCCACCATAACTTCATGATCCTAGCCACATCTCAATTCAGTAGTGCACCTTGTCAGGCACTATCTAGCTCTTCAAAACTTCGTTGTAATTTGACTACATTGTAAGGAATTATTTTAAAGGCCAATTCGCTCCTCAGATGTGGAATGTCTCTTATTGAGACAATGGCACATGCAAAATCAATCATAAGGAAGGTGAGAATAACAATAGGTTATAAGTATCCATAGTTTATATAAAAGAAGGAACCAAATAGTGGACAGACAATGCTCCTTCCTGTGGATATTCCTCCTTAAAGTGAAGGACGAGCAACACCTACTAGAAGTGTCCATAGCAGCTGATTCAAAAAGACATGCAAATGGATGGAATTAGAAGACAGAACCTCAAGACTGAAGAGGTAGTACAATGGTGAGAATACTGGGATACCATGATCTAATGTAAAATCATTTGCATAAGACATTAATATACTCACAAATTCTGGCAAAAAAAGGAAGACCGCTTGCCATCCAGAAATGAAGAGTACTACATTTACTCATTATAGATGGCACATGGAGGAAAGAAAACATGACTTCTCTGCAAAAGAAAAGAAAGTGTTAGTGAATACTGTTTACCGATAACAAAAGAATATAACAAGAAATTACTTATTACTTTGTGCTAATAATTATGTCTTATTTTCATTTGGTGATAAGGTAAGCCATTGAAATTGTTCGTTTTTATAGTATTAAAGTTTTCTTTGTGGGTCAGAGTTACAAACGACAAACCAGTATTAAAGACTGATGTGTTCAAACGTAATACTAAAAAAAGGTGGAAACTTAGAATATATAAAATGACTTTAAAAACAAAAGTAGTTGGAATAGTATTATTAAGTAATGTGTACAATATGTTTTGTTCAAACTGCTTTTTAATAAAGCTACAAATATTTTCACTAACTTATTGCTTCTATATTATTTTAAGCTCTCACTAATTATATATATATATATTTATTTATTTATTTAGTGAGTTCCCCCGTCGTGTCAATAGTATTATCTGGTAAGGTATAGGTTATGCCAAGATTATATAAAATAATGTAACACATAATACGTGCAAATTCGGCCATAACAATATAAAAAATAAATTTTCACTGTCATTTCATTCCAATCCACTATATTTATAGGGGGGGGGAGTAAAATATATTTACAGTGGGTTATACAACATAATTCTATCTACAATTCTGAGTTTGGAAAATACTTTTGTCGTAAAGAGAGCAAGACATTACGGTATTTGTGCTTTGGTGAGGATTTTATTCCTATATATATCTTGAATTTGTACATATCAACCACCAAAAATATAAGATCTTGCAAAAGACCCTTGAGCAGAAGGAAACAAAGATGTTGCCATCCTAGTTTTAGATGGCAGGTATGTGTCTACACAGAACATTACCAACTATACAGAGAGTTGAGCACGTTATTCTAAAATGATTTTGAATATACAAATTAGCAAGACACGTGACAAGCATAGCTGATATAAAGTCGCGGTGAAACAGCATATATATCAGAACTAGATATTGGCATTATTTGGCGTTTCGTGGGTAGATGCCACTGAAAAATGATCACTTTTGGGAAGAGTATGTAACAGCCCATAAATATGTTTTCAAATTGGGGATTTGGAATTTCCAAGGTGAAGATATCTTTGTACTTAATGGCATTGGAAAACAAAGGAATACAGATAAACTTGGAGCATTAGGATTACCCAGAAAGAGATATGTGACAAATCTTACTCCAGATATGAAAAGTAAATTACAGCACCTTGTAACAGATCAGAATCCACAAACACCAAGATCAGTGACATAAACTGTCCACGTGCCATGAGTCAATAGTTTTCAAACAGTAGGCCATGAGACAAGCAGTTACTAGCTGCCGCTGGCCAGGACAACTGTCTCTGCTCTAAACCAAAGAGTAATCAACTGTATATGTGAGCTTTTACTATCGTGCCATGTAACTAAGTGGGTCTTGTGGTGCAAAAAGGTTGAGAATCTCTGCGATAAGCAACAGTATATAACATAATGAAGAAGGATTTTAGTCTGGAAACGTGATCAAAATGGTACTGGTTTACCAAGATAAGTGTTCCAGTCATACCTCCTGTTCAACCATCTCATACCCCATGCTACTCAAGACAAAACAGGGATTTATGCTATTCCATACAAACACATACTAGTCAAGTCACCAGACGTAGTGCCTATTGATTTCTATGTAAATGTTCTGATGAAACTGACATCCGTGTACACTAGACGGACTAAGAAAAGTCTGTGGGGATGATGGAGTGCTTTGAATGTGGCCATCTTATGACAGAGGCTTTTGCAAGTGAAACTATGCCGTAGGGCTATTATCAATATGTAAGATCGTCAGATAGAAAATGGCGACATGGACTGTAATAATATAATAAGACTAAATCGTTTTGATATAGTATATTCAATCTCTTTACATTCCAGAAGAAAACTATAAGATGCCAAGCAGAGGCCACTTGTCAAATCAATGATTGTTGCAGTCACTGGAGTCTGGATTGTATTGTATCTCAGCCCACTCGTTGCTTAAGACGAGATACTTTTGTAACAATTACACATTTCTTATTCGAAAATGATGTTGAAAACATTTGCAACTGGACATAACCACATGATGTATTTGTTGTAAGTAGAGGATTTAAAGTTGCATTGGATCTCCTTTACGAACTGAGTGTAGAATCAATGTCAAATACAGTAATCTAATGTTTAAAGTCTTGTCACAGACGTTTGTTAGTTGTAGAAGCAGCAAATGGCCGCAAAACATAGTGAAAACTACCAACCTGTAGATTTCTTTTACAGGGAATAATCTAAGAATTATCAGCGCTTTTTACAACTGCTATTCGCCTATTCTCATATAGCTGTTACACAACACATGCTCGAACTGGTAAAACAAACTAAGACGCTCCAACAGAGTCCGAAGACTTAGCACACGAAAGAGTTCGATGTAGAAAATGATTGAAGCAAGCATGGTGAGGACACTTTGAACTTACACAGCTGTTTAAAACGATACCCGTGGTGGGCGGAGCACAGATAGACCATTGTGTAGCTTAGTGCTTAATTACAAACAAATACATAAGTCACTTAAAGAAACATACAAAAATACGCGATTTAACAGTGGTTAAGATGCTAAAACATGAGGCTTTATTGGGTATAATAAACAAGAACAATAGTTCATTTAAAAATAACAAACCATAAAAATCTATAGAACGATAGCTTTGATCTCAATATATAAATAAAACGCAGAAATCAATCGTCTTTCTGAGAATTTGGCTCGGACAGCGGAAACAAACACAGTTTAGCGCATCACTTGAATTAATTAATCACTTGGATGGGGCCCCCTGGAAGGTTCGGGGCCCTAGGCTACAGCCCAGTTCGCAAATTTACTGAAACTTATGTGGTAGATAACTCAAGCAAGTTGTGCATAAGGTTACACAGAACATTTTCGCAGAATAGCAGAAGGTGAAACTTCATAGGTTCGAAAGAAACAATATCCATCTATCCATTTCTTTATCCACATCTAGGAAGAACGAAATCATGTTCCATGAAATTTCAAAAACGAAAATAATAATAATGACATACAACAGTTATGTCTGGTAAAAACCTACAACATATGGCATCCGCTACAGTGAGGCAATAATTTTTTCTTCTTCTTTTTACATCTTCATTTCTAACACAGTTGTTGTAAATGATAAAATATACACCCATTTTGGGGAATGGAAATGCTAAAACTTAAAACTAAAATGTATGTTTGTGCTGTAGTAAAAATTAAATACATATCAACTGTTAAAAGGAGAGATAAAAATATGAAATTCATATCCAAAGCCTGTATCGTGGCAAGTTTAAATCACTTGTAACGATACCAATCTCAAATTGTATGAAGCCAAACCGGTTGTTCCATTAAACAATTCCGGACTGCAAATAAAAATGATCATTATCAATAAAGGGCATTCAGTAAACTCAGAACATAAAATTATTAAGAGGCTTGGTCTAGAATAGCCTTTTGTTACTCTAATAAAAACAAAAGAAAAATAGCGTAAAGGTTAACGCCCAATGTATTAAATAACAACAATGCTACGTTTAGTTAATTTTTTGTTGTTAGCTATATACAACTCTACTCTGTTGTAAGTAGTTCATATACAAGTCAGTCTGCGAATGAAGTAGAATATTAAAACATAAGCATCGATCCTGAGGCAAATGTTAAACATTTTCAACATTCACCACACATCACTAGAACATTATATTCGTACTTCGATTTTAGAAAGAGACGAAATGGTATGTTTATTACAAGCTATTAAAACACAATGTATGTTTTTCACCTTGACTTTTAGACTTAAACGGATGGATACATTTCTAAAGATGTCAAGGACAACTGGTAAAGCGCTTTTGGCTTTAACCTTCTTACTGCAATGGTTTTATTATTTAAAATGATTAATGAAAATCAGAATTTTTTTAAATCTTATTAACTTCTAGTTGTTTAATTCCTGTACAAATGGACTGAATTATTTTCCTTTACACGGACTAACCATCTTATTACTAAAACATCACGATTAGTTTGAATCTAAAACAATTAAAATACTGTTTCTTTTGATGACAGGTTACGTTCAGTTAGGCATTATGTCTAATAATCTGTTGCTAAATGTATATGAAGCTATAAAAACTGTCTTTATTAATCGTTTTTCTTAACAACAAATTCATTGTATAATTTTCTGTCACATGCAAACAGTTGAAACTTACCATACTAGATGGCGCTTTCAAAAATTACTTTTTTTCTTATTTTTTTTAAGATTGCGATTTAACCTTCTGGAGAAAATTTTTATGACCTTGTTCACCAAAACATTTGAGATTATCTACGTCTGACAAACCTAGAATTTTATAAAATAAACAACATGATTTCGAAACACGAATAAATATCCTACTTATTAAATCATCGTTTTTCACTCAAACACATATTAAAAGAAATTTTACAAATAATACCTTTAGTAGGACCTATGTTTCAATTCTACAGGAAAATATTGCTGAAGATATAATTATAACACAGATTCCGGCTTTCAGAAATAACCTACAAGTATGCTTACTGTCGAGGCCCCCACCCTTCCGGTGGTTTAGCGGCAAGTTTAGGGGTTTATATCACTAAAAGTCAGGTTTCGATACCGCTGGTGGGTACAGCACAGATAGACTAGTGCGCTTGACAACAAACAAACGAGGCTTACTGTCGAAAGTTCAAATGTGAAAAAAGGTAGGAGGACCAAACAACAAAAGGTTAAGGCTTCCTACAGGTAAAGCCTCACAACTACCGCACATGACAGTTTGACCGATATGCACATTTGGAACAATTAAAATGTAAATCCAAATTCCTCGGGAATTGCAACTCAACGAACTACGAGGAGAAGTGGCCACCGCACGTGACAACAGAAACAGATATAAAATTCATACATTGTAGTTACCTATAAGTATAGGTAAACTTTCGAACCAAAGTAAATCTACCATTTAAAAGTTCAAAATTTTAAATGTAACTAAAAGGTAACGCGAGGACAGTACCGTTACAAAAGCTCAAAATAAAACATATTTTTTCCTTAAGTTACTAAATTTACAACTGGTATTCGTATAACTAATGTTCTTGTTATTAATGTACAGTGGTAAACAGATGTATTAAAATTCCACAATCTGGCAAACGTTCCATTAAACAGAAAAATATTTAATAACATTGTCATTAGCTTCAATGAAGTAATTGTTTTCATTCATAATAATATAATAATTAAATAAGTTGTTGTGATAATCTGTAAATTTGTAACATTGATGTTCATAATGTTTATCCAATATTTTGGTTTCTTAATGAAAGTAACTTTTCACTTTTGAGAGAATTCTTTGGTTATTCAAAAAAAAAAAACAACATGTAACTACTTTTCTTATAACACGAGACAATTAATGCCGTCTGATTATTCCTTCTCTGAGGCCATCTGTTAATATATGTTAAGTTAAATATTCAAGGTTTCTATAATCATCGTAACGCAATTGATTTCTTAGTTAAAGCTGTATATAGCTTGTGTTTTGTAGATTAGTATTTGTAACATTGTCAAAGAACTCAAAATGATAAAGAATTGAAACATATCTCCTACTTAATTGTTTTGTTATTTACCTTCATTTGACCCACAATATGATATCGAAGGTAAAACGTAAATTACTGCTCTATGACTTTCAAATAAAGGCCAGGTTTCCTGTGACATATTTTTTTGATTTAATATAATGTAATTTATGTCTTCAGTATTATCTTTATAAACAAAAAAAAATGCAAAGACGTCTGTTATTGTATTATGTCAATCAGTACAATAAAAGAACAACACGTACACATATATTAAAACATATAAAATGTCTCTCCTAAATTATTTTTTGTTTGAGAGCAAAGCTGCACAAAGGGCTATCTGCATTGTGCCCACTACAAGAATAAAGCCCCAAATATATCCTGAAGCTTACCGCTGAGCCATCAAATGTACGCTTTTAAAATGTATAACTTAGAGATCATCTAAGGACCTCCAGCGAAGAAGGGCGTTATAGAAGTAAAAAATCAAACACTATAAAATCAATAGAAATACAGAAGGTTGAGTTCGTTATATTAAAATGATTTTAGAGCCTCACCTCGTCGTTAGAGTCCAAGTATACATGTCCGGTCATGTTTTATCTGACTACTATGCATCTTGACAATAGTAAAAGTCTCCATCGTAAGGTTGTCATATTCAAAGTACACCACTTCTCCTTGCAGTCTTTCCATACAGTGTACAAGCGCTCAATTCAACAGTGCGATTTCACAGATCTCCATAGGCGTTCATCTGGTGGTTTAACTACTATATCTCTGAATGAAATACTGTTATACTTGCTTCATTCTCCAGTTGCCTGAGGTATGCAATAGTTGAATACTATATATAAATGGAAGCCTTAACTTGGTGAACCATATCTTTTTGATCTTCGTTTCCAGACAGAGATTCTTCTTGACTATGTTGTGTACTGGTGCCTGGGACAAGTGGACGGCTTTTGCCACTGGCTTTTATGTTCATGGATTTCACATGTTGCAAAACACTGCATTTTGTCTACTACAGCGGGGGTACGACTTGTTGCAGTTCTTTTTCTGGGTGATCCTAGAGCTCCAAACTGATCCATATTCCTTTGTTTTCCAACGCCAATAAGTGCAAGGGGCATCCGTGTCTGGGAAATTCTAAATCCGCAATCCGAACACCTCTTTGTAATATGAGAGTATGAATATTTTGTGTTGGAAAGGGCTGTTACCCACTATTCCCAAAAGCGATCAATTGTCGGTGGCATCACATTACCTACAAAACGCCAAGCAATATCAAAGTGTAAAATGTAGTTTTAATACATGTTGTTCCACTATGACTTTATATATTACCTCTAACAAAGTTAACAAGTATAGTACCTTTATCAAAGTAAAAACGTTTCACTGTATATATCATAAAGCTGGCAAAGAATACAAAGTTATGGTCATAAAAATATTACTTACTTCTATTTGCATTAAGATATGCATAGGCTCTATACACCTCTTCAGTGTTGGATTCTTTGAATAAGTGTCAGCTTTTAAGTTAAAAAATACCATTATTCATAGTAACTAGTCTACGAAAGCCGGCAGGGATCTTTACGTTTACAGTTTGTATTAAGTGATTAGCACAGTTTAATGTAATTACTGATATAGTTATGAATTTCACCATTTTAAACTAGTATGGATGTAATTTTTCTAGATGTCCCATTCGGGTGCCTGACTGCAGTATCCTACTAGTATGACTCTTTTTCTTTTTTACTACCGAATTTCGAAAGGTCGTAAACATGTGTTAATCCTTTTACTTAGGCAAAGGTTGTATACGCCAGCGGCCAACCACGCATAACACTTTGTACCTATGTCTTTACCCACATCCTGGAGAGAAGAGTGAGCTCTTTTCAAGGAGTGACACAGATACTTTTACAAATTGGCATGAGTTAGGAGCTTTTCTCCATATATACGTTATTTGGGATAGTCGACGATTTTAATATACCACACTTTAACGTTTTTGCCTGAATTTGGAAGGTAAATCGGAATTCTTTTTTTTTCTTTATCTTGTGTGTGGAAGTAAAATAATTCTCCTTGTTCTTGTCCTTGTAAACGTAAGATAGAATTTCCCTTTGTCTCTGTTCTGTGTGAACGTCTATTTCTCCATCGCAGCAGCCAATACAGCCAATCTTTCAATCAGAAGCCGGACAGTGTGGTAAATTTACAATCCTTAGTGTAACCAAAGATTGTTTATTTGTTCACTTGTGTTTATTTGGTTTTCTTTTGATATCCTCGTTCAATTTATTCTCTGTTATAACAGTTCCAGAATCTAAATTTTTGTGGATACTTTTAAATTTACCTGCTGGATATCAATGATCGCGAATACCACATAAGCATGTTGGATAAATAGTGCATAGGCCTAAGGATGTCAGTCTTTCATAGTTAAGTAAATACTTTACACTAAGAATATAATGATTAATGAACTTTGCCTGTTTCTAGAAGTTGTTAGTCCTAAGAAATACATTTTTCATCTCGTAAAAGCAACATGAACCATAAATCTTCCTTTATTGTAGTTAAAGACAATAAAAAGGCCATTGCCTCTTCCATTAGAAGTTCTAACTCAAAAGGAAATCACAGTCGCTAAGTGTTAGTTTCTACAACTCCTGATGGTCAGGTTCGCTTTTGCTGAGATGACGATTATAGACATTATAATTTTAAAACACCTCGCAAATGGTAATGCCACAATGGTAAGTAAGTTTTTTTAATATTGTAGACATTTTGCATGATGGGATTTCAGTACTTTTGTTCTGCCATAAGTCGATGGTTTATGATATCTTGCCATTTTTAGGTATTCAAAACCGTAACTTAATAATTTTGTACTGCACATATAAATAGAGTGTCAAATAAACTGCCACCCCGTATAGTCCAGCCCAGCTGAAGAGTTCTGGTGTTGAAAGAAAGGTTTTCATGACAGTGACTTGTGGGAGACTAAAGATAGATCTGAAATGCTATTTTTAAACACATCTTATTTTAAATCCCTAATTGAAAGGAATATGAAAACAAAATCTGCATTTTAGTTTTTAGGTTTTATGTTAGAACTCTGTAATCTGTGATTTGTAATTAATAAGATTTATTTGATATTTCGAGATACAGTTGTAACTGTTATAAAGTTATCAATGTTCTTTTAATGTTGAATTACGATTAGTATAACAGAATATCATTTCCATTTGCGTATAAATTCACTTTATATTATTTTCAATTCATACTAAAATTACCGTATTCTTTACTAATTCACATGTTATATGTGTATATTCAACTGTTTACTTTCTTACTGTTTTCTAAATATCATTATGTTTACAAACATCGTTCTGATTTTGTCTCATCTGTATAAATGATCCTCATACAATGTTTTCAGAGTCCCTGATAATGGAACATGTGTATTTCCAACAACATGACACAAATAAATAAAGATGTTTTCGCCCCACCCAACGTCCATATATTCTCATGAGACTATATGTACCCTTCTTCCACTTTCAAGTGATTATTTAAATGTAAATGTTTTATACTTGGTTAAACATGAAGAGAACGAGCCCACTTTATTATATCAAACTTCTTGCACAATTTTAAATAAACTAGTAAATTAATATAAAAAAGCACATCCTTCTCCCATTTAGCTGAGAACAAGAGTCTCACTGCGCTTCCTGCTCTTTTCAACACGTCATTCTTAAAGGTAACAATCTCATGTCATCTATGTGTAATATTAGGAACATCTTTTTTCTGTATAAATTTTCCTTTAAAGGTCTAGATAAACAACAATCATTACAATGTGAGTCTATTAAATGGATATAACTTGCACTATCTCCTACCGGATGTGGGCCGCGCGAGTTCTAGCGGTTAGCGGCTGAGGACAGAAAGGTCTAAAGTTTGGGCCATAATGCTGCCGAACACGCTCCGCGTTTTGAGCTTTAAGTATTCCAAAAGTGATAGTAATTCTATTACTGAGCTCAAAACTGGAAAAAAAAGTACTTTTGGCTGCGGATATTACCAACTGGCTACACCTAAATCATAGGCTGTTCACGAGTGATAGTAATTCTATTACTGAGCTCAAAACTGGAAAAAAAAAGTACTTTTGGCTCGGATATTACCAACTGGCTGCACCTAAATCATAGGCTGTTCACGAGTGATAGTAATTCTATTACTGAGCTCAAAACTGGAAAAAAAAGTACTTTTGGCTCGGATATTACCAACTGGCTGCACCTAAATCATAGGCTGTTCACGTTAAAAATTCCTGTTTCAGTTCCAAATCAATATAGCTATTAATTTAAGTGATTTTATGCCCGTAGTTAAGTGAAAATATGCTTGCAATGTAGCTTTGATGTACAATCGTATACTAGTTATCGTCATACGTTATTTTAATTAGTTTATACATAATCAAACTTTAGAAAATAGCAAGTGTCTTGTAGAAATCGTACAACAAAACTCTAGAAGGAGTTAGAAAGTAAAGTTTATTTGTCAAGTATATTTTAATTGTAAATATAATGATGGGTTGCATTTAAAAATTAACTGGGCAAATACTCTCAATTATGAGACTAATGTTAACATTAGTTTTGTTTACTACTCATCAGTATATCTAGAAATGTATTCAAAAAATCCTCGACTGAAACTAGTTCCTACAAATTAATAAAGACACAAATACAAGATGTTTTCACCGTGAAATATAATATAAGATTGTTCAAAGGCTTGGAATTTTTCGTTTGGTAAAGCCTACAGATGGGTGTATCATGTTAATAAAATAGCAACCAGAACAATATCACATACCATCAAAACTGCCAGTTTTCAGGTACTGCACCTGAGTCATGTTTTTCAAAGACTTCTAAACAGATGCATGATTGTTAATAATTAGTTATTTTTTTATAAAAAGACCGAAGATAATGTCAAAGCAATATAATAATAAACACTCAACAGGACTGTTAGTTTACAGAAATAATAATGCATCTAACGTGTGTGTGTAACTTAAGTGTGACGTGTCGAAATAATCTGCGTGTAAATATATTTTTATTGGTTAGATATTTTCTGGATACGTTAACAGTTAAGAATCCTGATATAATTCTGCACAAATTAAACATGTGACACTACTTATGTATGAATCCCACCAGTAAGCCCCCCCCCCCAGTAGCACAGCGGCATGACTGCGGACTTACAACGCAAGAAACCGGGTTTCGATACCCGTGGTGGGCAGAGCTCAGATAGCCCATTGTGTAGCTTTGTGCATAAATTCAAACAAACAAACCTACGAGTAAATTCATCATTAGAAATAGCTTTATCCATGGGCGTCCGCAGGAAGGGACAAGAGGGGGCATTTGCCCCTCTTACATTTCACAAAAAAATGCACGTATTATGATGTGAAACTAAATATTTTTTAGTAACTTTTATTAAAACTGTAAATTTGTGTTTGCTTTTAAGCACATAAAACACATATTCTTTTAGTCTGTTGACTTACACTGTAAAAGCTGATCTCCTACATATATGCTCCCTTCCCAAAATATTTCTGTGGGCACCCATGACTTTACCCAAAGGATAAACTGTTCTTGCAGATCTTCAACCTTCAATATAAATCAAGTAAGTATATTGGATTTCTAGAAATCCTACTATCTTCTAGACTTAGACGTATCAAAGCCAAGTTGTTGTTTTTTCGTTAAATCAAAACTTCCATTTATTTCAAAAACTCTAAGGATAAAATTATAAATAATTTTTTTTTCAACTCAAGAGTAATGACATTCAAGTGTTTTTACTTGAATGTTTCTAGCATTATGTTCATTCAAGATTTTTCGTCTCTTTCTTTTTAAAATTCCGATTTAGAACTCCTTCTCTTAAATGTTATTCAAAACTATATCTCGACCTTCCTTTACCCCCACATCATCGGTAACATGCAAAGAAATAAACTAGATCTGCATTATCAATAGTTGTTCATAGTCTTAGGCTCATGGTAATTGAAAAACTTTGCTAAGCTATACGAAAAAAATTTAACTTGTCGTTTGCTAAGCTATACGAAAAAAATCCAACTTGTCGTTTGCTCGTTCGTCCAGTCTTTTAATTGTAAATTATTGTACAACTGCCAAGTATTCAGCTGTTTTTGACTGATCATCTAGTGAGATTTGACCGTCACTATTATAGAGCAACCACGGCTCCAAAGTGCGGTGCAAGATTTCACCGCAACGAATCGCGAACCACGAATCTTCGAATTCACATTCCGGGAACGCTGACTAAAAGTTTGGATATATGTATACTAATTTGCATTGTTAACATGGGACGGAAACCTTTTTTAATTGAAGGTGCATAGTTGAAACATTAATGAAGTCTGATACTTCAATCACTTTTATAAGAAATCACAGTTACATCTAACATAATCTTCCACATTTGTTCAAACAGAGTATGTTTTGTTTGTTTATAAATAAATATATATATATATATATATACGTGTGTGTGTGTTTGTATACATAAATGTTTTAAATTTCACGCAAAACTACTCTAGGGCTATCTGCACAAGCCCTCCCTAATTTTGAAATGATAGACTACAGGGAATGCAGCTACTCAACACCACCAACACTTGGGTTACTCTTTATCAACGATTAGTGTGATTTACCGTCGCATAATAACACCTCCATGGCTGAAAGGACGAACATGTTTGGGGGACGGTATTCGAATCCTAAACCATCAGATTGCAAGTTGAGTGCCCTAACCAGAGTATAAACGGTGTGGTATTCCTGGATTAAAAAATAACGTCACACAGGTGGGTTTGCTTCCTAAATGACAGGAGGTTCTAAAGTTTTTTGGCTAGAAGGCCTAACGGTGATAATTGAAGTGATGAAGGGAGGACACAACGCAAACTGATTGACAAGAAACAAAATTGATTTTTATTTTTCATTAGGGAAGGAAAACAAGTCTAAAGACAACAAATAGAACATGTAATTGAAAACAAGATCATTTGAAGAATGAAAATAAGCGCAGAACTGGAACTGAGAACCAGTGGGTATTAAATTTAAATTAAACTCAGTCACATTGGACTTGCAGAAAGAAAAATACAGTCCATTAATTTCAAGAAGGAAATTATTTTAAAGTCCTGACCTACAGTGGAAGCGGCATAACCTTTTCTAGTTGAGCCAATGAGAAGCATGCGACAGCCCATGTGACTGTCACATCGATAACCTAGGTGTCTAGTTGTCCGGTGCTTAGTTGTCCTGGATTCCGATCACATAGCAGACTAAGCCGTCTCTACTTAACACGGAGAATAAAATCCCTACATTACTGGCTTCTTCACTGGCAAAACAAATACAATCAAAATTTCCAATCGTAAAATGTTACTCTATTGTAACATTTGTCACAAAAGTAGTATTATAAAGTTAACTAAAGGAAAGGTATAATAATGAAAGCACCATTCAAACACTAAGCTTTCGACAGACAAAGTGAGGAAGCCAGTAATGTAGGGATTTTATTTTCCATGTAAAGTCGAGACAGCTTAGCCTACTATGTGATCATTAGCCGGTAAAGTGACATGTCCACTTCCATCCCTATCTTGTTTGGTCCATTTTTTTTTTTCAAGTTCGGTAGCCAGCCTTACGGGGAAAAATTATCGCTAAATATAAAATTTATTTTATACATGTATTATAATACACAACCTATATTTTTACTGACAACGGCCACCCTTGCCAAAATAAAAATGTGTTTGCTATGTTTTGTCATATTTTTTGTTGTTCGGAAACAGTATTCTCGTTATACACGCACAAGGAGTAAAATCTAATTTTGAAGATGGGTTTCTCTCATGAATATATTTCATACGTTTGGAGAAATATTAAAAAAAATTTGTGAACTTTGATAGCGTTTCACTTATGTTAATTAAATTTCACGAGCCCCTCCACGTGCAATCGGACTATTTATGAGTGTGGCCCTATCTTCCAGGGCCCCTAGTGGATTATTTTACGTACATGCGCAATTGGTTTGAGCTTGATTACGTAAATAAAGTCCTGAGCAGAGCAAACGTGGTTGTGCCACCCAAGAGCCGCAGCAAGAAATGGCTGAACGCTCGCTTCGTGCTCGTCCTATTGCTACCCGCTGAACTTCCGGGATACCTGCTTTTGCGATCAAGGTAGGTGGTCATTAGTCAGTATGCCGGTTTGTGATGCTTGACCAGCATTGCATTTTTGATAAGACTGTATGCAGCAGTGACTGTTAGTAACAGTTGGAACTGATGCTAATCCGGATGGATGAGGGCGAGAAAAGTGCTGTAGCGTGGCGGTCAGAGCGTGCACCACTTGCCGCGTGGATATGACTAGTTTATATAACACCCAAATTCAAGTCAAAACGAACTAATAAACTGGGCACTGTAGTTCGTCCTCTGAATTTTGACTGTTATTTTTTATTTAATATCTACTATATTTCATCCAAGGTTTAGATATCTAAAAAAGGGAATAAAGACGTTTTAACATGGGGGGGGGGCTTTCAGAACCAGAACCAATATGCTGGTGACCTTGTTAGAAAAGCAGGTTTTTAGTGATACCGTAATAGTTTGACCTACGTGGCAGGGCTTATAAGTTGTAATTCCAGGACCAATTCCTAACCCAGAAAGAGGTTTTTGTTCATTCTTCTATTCTAAACACCATGAGTGCTGGTTTTTAAGTGATGATATTCATAGGTTTGGATGTTTTGTTCCTTACTTCTTAAAATAAATACATTGATGTTGCAGCATCGACTTGGTTTTAGTTTTAAGAAGAATTCAGCTTTGGATAGGTCGTCGCCAAAACAATTTGCTATAATTGATTATCTAAATAAGCTACTAAATTATTCCTAAAACATAATTTTCATGCCTCCCCCGCCCCTTAGTGACTGAGCGTTAAGTCAGAAGGCTTATAATGATAAAAACCGTGTTTCGATACTCGTGGTGGGCACAGCACAGATAGCCCATTGTGCAGCTTTGTGCGTAATTAACAAGAAACAAAGAGAAATGCCTCTCCCATAAAAATAAAATCACTTAAGCTTATTTCAGCGTGTAAAAATGTCAACGTCTGACATTTTTCAAAGGCACTTTTCTCTATATATGTGTATAATAACAACTAATATTTCAATTAAATTTAACCAGAGAAAATGTACTTCTTGGTTATCTCATGACAATATGATTATTATTATTATTACTTATTATTATTCGCTGTACTTTATTTTACCGGCAAAACGAACCATATGGAGAACTACTTGGTAGAAATGTCAATTTACTTCTCACATGATTACATTTATACCTCCTCATTTCAATTGCATTCAGAATCATGTGACAATTTATATCTATTTTAGGGCTGACTGCTAGCAATATCCATAACAGTTTATTTATTTGTTGCTAATGTTAAGATTCAGATATGTCTCTTTTTTATTATTATTTGTCTTGGAAGATAAGTTACTGTAGTGTTACATAAAAGTGTTTATCAGATACATTCTCAGCGTGATTCAGTGTTTTTCCTTTATTCTATAGTTATAATTTACACATTTAATTTATGTTTGTTCCTGTTTTATTCTGATAATTTAGGATCATTGTGCTAAACGGGCCCGGCGTGGCATAGTGGTAAGACTTTGGTTTTCCACAAAATGCGCTCCGCACTTTTGGGCTGTGGGTGCGTTATAAGAGTAACGTCAAATCTTTATATTCGATTAGAGTAGCCCAAGAATTGACTGTGTTCGTGCCTTCCCTCTAGTGCGTCTAGTCAGGAACGAAGATAGCTCTTTGCGCGAATTTTTGAATCTAATTAACACTGTGTTAAACCGTCGACTGTGATTAAGCAAGTTAATCCCAAAACTATAATTTGTGTGGTTTTAAATATCGTTTATTTATGTATACATAAAATGTAAGCCTTAATTACGTTAATGCGCATTTTTGTCTAATAATATCAGCTATAAAACTCTAAGAATCGTTAAGACTGTTGAAATAATCCTCATCAGCTATAAGCATGTTGAAATAATCCTCATCAGCTATAAGACTGTTGAAATAATCCTCAGCTATGCGAAGGGCGAATTCATTTAATTTGAACCCTAAAATTCTTACAGAAATTGCTATGGTTTAAAGACATCTTTGATCAAGAGACAATTCTTTAGACAAATTTGTCGAATGTTTACATAAGTTTAATGTTCGATCTCTTGCTTCGAAAAACGCAATGAAATTTTATTTTGGTGTTGACGAAAAGACTTCCCAACGAAAGTCCATTTTTCCTCAGAGTCATTTGTTTTCAGCTGTAAGTGTTCCATTTCTAACCTGTAAGAGTGGATTTCAACATGTTCATGATATCTAGGACACACTGTGCACTTAGTAGAAACATCATTAGATGTTCTTCAGCTATTTCCTATGACTTTTGTTGGTTGAAGTCCGATCAATCATTTCTAAGTCTGTCAATCATCGAATGCTCTAAAACAATTAAAGTGGTTACAGTAATAAAAAAGTATCTAATTCGCAGTTTTCTTGCCCTATTTTAATTATTCAATTAGGCTCTAATGTTTTTGGACGACCTATCAACAGGAGCAGCATCGTTGTTTCATCCACAGCTTTCAACCCTTTCACTTGCAATTGAAACGAAGGTAAACATGACTTTCGTACATTCTCGTAATATATATATATATATATATAGACTAGTTTAGCACTGGACCCAAGTATTCTTGTATGCAAGTTACTTTGTAAAAGGCAACGGACTTGCACCAACATATTGACACAAGCGGAAGGAAGAACTTATTTTCAAATGAAGATTTCTCCAACATGGGGTGAACTGAGGAGCACAAAAGTTGTATTTTTCGAAATTTCCGAATCTAAATAATCCTTAGAATTAAAAGTTTTAGTGCATTTGATCATTGTGGTATCAAAACAGACAATAATATCTGTACAATCGACTCCCGAATTTATGGTTAAAAAAAATAAGCTTTAATGGAGTTTAATTATGAAAGAAAAACCCCTCTTTGATAATTCTCCACACAGTTTAACTTTCTGCTTGACAGTTTTGCAATAAAAGCTTCCTAGTGGCAGGATTATAGGGGGCGCATGCTTCAAATATATATAAAAGTTGACATTTAATAATAAAGTACTAAAATATCGGTTGATGATTTTACAGTTTACATTGAATTAGGTGTGCTGTTAACAATAGTCACGTTAACCCCAGTTTACATTGAATTAGGTGTGCTGTTAACAATGGTCACGTTAACCCTGCGAAAAGCTTATATGCAAAGCACGGTCTTAATACATTGCAGAAGGCAGAGTTAACCCTTTCACTACCAGCAGGGGAAAAAAAAATTGTCTTTGGGACACACGTTCCGTACTAGCGAAGAGGCCCTGTTCTCACAGATGTAGCAGCAAACAGGAAGGATAGCCATTTCTATCTACACATACTGTCATCGAGAGACTAAATTTGGAGATGCGAACCCGGCCCCTTACTTCCCATTGGGAATTTCTGACACCTTTGTGGGACACACGTGCGTCGTGTGTAATGAGACTTGGAGAAGTTAGTTATTAAAGGAGCGAGTTGCTGTGAGACAAACTATACATAAAACAAGAAGAAAACATTTCAAAACTCGTATATGGTTCTGGCTTTAGAACAGTCTATAGTATACGAGATACCTTACTGGCTGATATGTAGAATTATATACGGACTTTTCTCTACGTTAACATACTTTTATTTGCGAGCTTTCGGCCCACTCACCGGAGCCTTCCCCGATGAAGGCTCCTGTAAGAGGGCCGAAAGCTCGCAAATAAAAGTATTTTAACGTAAAGAAAAGTCCGTGAGTCTCAAACAACAATTACTGGCTGAATTGCTGGATTAACTGAAGGTAGAAGGTTGTTATGCTTTAACTGAACAACCAGCAGCATTAAGTTGAACAGGAAGACGACAGTTGCTGTGAAATATAACGAATAGCTTTCTCATAGACCAGCGGTTGTCAATTTGTGGTTTGCGGGCTCCTTTTATGTGGTTCGTGGAAAGGAAGCAGTACCGTATACATCCCTCTGTGGTTCGCCGAGATTAAAAAAAGTATTTCGGTGGTTCGCGAACAAAAAGTTTGAAAATCATTATCGTAGACTATAGAATAAAACAAACGGCGACAGTACATATAACGAAAATATGTTTAGTGCACACATATATACACATCGAGGGGTGTAACGAACAGGCTAGAACCGTGATCTAACGCCTAGTCCGGAATCAACATATGAAGTGAAAAAAAAGGGGGTTGAAGTAGACATAACGGGCAGATGTCACAAGTTAGTATTTCTTCACGTGAACCTATGTCAGTTCTCCGTGGTGGTAGAGACCTAGCTAACATTACGTCAAGCTACTGTTATGTACGGATATAATACAGCATGATTCTCACGTTATTTAACTCCTAATCTCAACTCTAAATCACATTTGAGATCACCGGTTAGGGGTTTATTTTCCAATATAAGAAACAAATGAAGGTAATATGATGTTTAAGTGGGTTAAAATAAACCAAAGTAATAGGTAGTTTGTTGATACACTCTTTGGTTCATGTAAAATGGATCTGAAATATGTAGCTCTGCCAATAACAAGTTCAGTTCATCCGGTTTAGAAAAATCTGTCCTACGATTATTTAACAGGCGCGTTTGTAACGGACTTGTGCACGTGCCTCCCTGGAAACGCTAGGATTGGCTTCCGTAGCTTTGCCAATGATAACCTTATCATGCTGGGCGACAACAAGAGTTCGGCTATGTCACCTAACCTCTTTGTTTGTGTGTGTGTGTGTGTGTATTTAATTTGAAATTCTGGATTATGCTGTTGCAATGGTACAATTGATTAAAAACTAATAACAAAAATATAGCCCTAGATAGACATTGCACTGTGCTATGGAATCTACTCATGTAGCTGTTTTAAAATGTTACTATGGAAAGTGTATGGTTAGTTATTATGCTGCATACTTCTGACTTGCACTGTGCTATGGAATCTACTCATGTAGCTGTTTTAAAATGTTACTATGGAAAGTGTATGGTTAGTTATTATGCTGCATACTTCTGACTTACGAAAGATTTTTTATAGAATTATGAATTTACAGAAAATCGAGAGTGAAACAAAACTTTCGTGTGTGTAATTATACTTAAAGATTGACAGTCCAGGCGTGTAGAGTCGGAAACACTGTGTAACCTAAACTTAACTCTTTCTCTTCCTTTCCAAGGGTATATCTACACTCCCTCTTTTCCTTTTGAATTGTATATCTGAAGTGTTAATGTGAAAGATTTCGAGCTGTGTCTATGTCTAGCTAACTAAATTAAAGGTAAACAGTAGTGATAAGAGATTTCTAGCTGAGTCCATATTTAGCTGGTCGAAACTTAGTTAAATATGACTCATGGGGGATTTCGATCTAAGGCCATATTTAACTGACCAGTCCTTAAATAGAAGTCTTGAAAGATTTTTGGCTGAGTCCATATTTAGCTGAACAAGTTTAAATAGGAGTTGTAAAAGATTTTAGGCGGAATCCTTATTTAGCTAACAAAAACTTGAAATAGGTGTCGCGAAAAACTTTTAGCTATTTTTTAGGCATCTGTTGAATTGATTACCTAAATTTGAAACTCATTTTGTTTGTTCGTTTGAAGATAAACACAAAGCTACACAATGGGCTATTTGTGCTCTGCCCAACACGGGTATCGAAACCCGGTTTCTAGCGTTATAAGTCCGCAGACATCCCGCTGTGCCACTAGGGGGCTTGAAGCATATAAGAACAACATAGTACGGAATATAACTGTTTCTTTGTGCTCCCTCTGTATCGCAGGAAAAAAAATTAAAATCTCGGTATAAAAATGTCATGTGGTATTGTTAAGTAATAGGATATTTGTTTTTAGTAGAATCATTTGCTTTTATAAGACGCGAACTACCTGCGAGTTAGAATCTTATTTCTTCTGTACCTCTACTACTGTTTTGCCGAGGTTTCCGGATACCTTCTATCAGATTTAACCTCTATCCAGAAACCTCGCATATGAAATGAAAATATAAATGTTATTTATAATTAGGAGCAATTAAGAGAACTTTATTACTGTATCCATATTTGTTTTTATAGAAAGATTGTTTATGATGAAACTATAAACTCGGATTTATTTTACTTTGACTAAGACTTATACTGATGATGAGCTAATCATATAATTTCAATAACCAGAATACAAATGGCATCCGCTACATATCCTGCTAAGTCAAAAACTAAAAAGAACGAATTTATTTAATTAAGCTCTCATTCTGATTTCATAAATATCTAAGTCTACGGACTTACAACGCTAAAATCTGGGGTTCGATTCCCCGAGGTGGACACAGCAGATAGTCAAATGTGGCTTTGCTCTAAAATAAACACACATACATATATATAGTGAAAACATTGAACTGTTGTTATAGTGACGTTCCAAGTGTTACTTCTAGAAACCGGTGAATGTATTATCGGTGATCTCTTATTGATGTACACCAAACATGCTCGCCCTTTCAGCCGTGGGGGCGTTATAATGTTACGGTCAATCCCACTATTCGTTGGTAAAAGAGTAGCCCAAGAGTTGGCGGTGGGTGGTGATGACTAGCTGCCTTCCCTCTAGTCTTACACTGCTAAATTAGGGACGGCTAGCGCAGATAGCCCTCGTGTAGCTTTGCGTGAAATTCAAAACAAACAAACTCTTATTGATGTTTGTAAGTTATTTCGCCCTATGTTACACATTTCGTCATATAGACTGTTCCAAGTACTCATACTGCATTTATAACCACGTAGTATATAGTGTGTAATATTTACTCTGTTTTGTTTCATTGGGAGTAATTGTTTTCTCCAAATTTTTGTAGATAATGAATTGTACACTACAAAATAATCGACATTTGTAATACTATAGTTCTGACAAGGAAAAACTGCTGTTACAAAATAATGTCAATCACCTCCTCAGTTTATTGTTATGCAAATCAGACATCTAATTATTAGCCTTGTGAAATGCAAGAGATTGATCATTCAGCCTTTGTTGTATACAGGGATGAAACTTTCGTTTCAAAATTGGGTGGGGGGGGGCGACTGCATGAAACTGGGACATAAAAAGAGGGTATTCGAAAAAAAAGTTGTTATTTGTTGTTAAGCACAAAGCTGCACAAAGGGCTATTTGTGCTCTGCCCACCACGGGTATCGAAACCCGGTTTCTAGCGGTATAAGTCCGCATACATACCACTGTGCCACTGGGGGCAAAAACAGTAATAAATGAGTTATTTTTTTTTACTTTTTATTTTATACTAATACAAAACATTCACCGAATAGCAGTTATATCAACATTTATAATTTCAAATATCTAGTTGCATACTTTCAACAGAACCAGTTTGTCATACTACACTTTACACAATATTTAGGTATCAATTAGGGATGCACGGGTAATACTCGACTCCGGCCGAGTGTCGAAGTTAAAGACAGCCGAATCCGGGTAATTGAAAATGGCATCTAAGCCTTAATCTTTGTGGCAACTAACGCAGTACTGAAAGTTACAATCAATAATTGGTTTAATTAAAAAACAAAGACTGACCGCCCTCTGAAAGTCGAGGATAATAGGGAAAATGTTTTTTTTTAAAGAACAATAGGGGTTAGGGTTTGAGAAGTTGGGGCTAGGCATTGAAAGCAGAAAGTAAAACGTGAATTTTCTGTTGGTGATTATTCGGTTAAATGTAATAAACGTCAATTGTGTTTTTGTTTCTAATTTTTGTGCATGTTGTTGTTGTTGTGTTGTTTGTTTTTTTTGGGGGGGGGTCAAGAGGATGATCCGATTGACACCCGGCCCCGGCCGAAGTTTAGTGACCGGGTACCCAGACCCGGTATTCGGCCAAATGTTACTACCCGTGCATCCCTAGTATCAATACAACTTATGAAATAGTAATAACACTTACACCAGTAATACTTAGTGTAACTCGAGGAAAACAAAATAAATCAAAAGGCTGATTTAATAATTGAAGCCCCCCAGTGGGACAGCGGTATATCTGCGGACGTACAACGCTAAAAACCAGGTTTCGATACCAGTGGTGGGCAGAGCACAGATAACCAATTGTGTAGCTTTGTGCTTAATTACAGACATACATACATAATAACTGATACAGTATAAACTTTAATTGAAAATCGTATCCAGTTAAAATGCCGTTCAAAGAAGCAGGAACGTAACTGAGTTACTGTTAGTCTTTGAATAGAAATAAGAATTGTGTAAAATAAGTTCAGTATATTATCTGTTGCAGCAGGTGAAATTTCTATGTATTTATTCCCCATTTCCTACAACTTGTAAAAATATTAATTTTGTGACCTAGATTTGTACACCACGGCATTATTAAGAATGGTCCCCTTGTTATGAAAATTCTTTCGACGTAGCTGAAACTACTGTATAGTTAACTATCAAATTATCCTTGCTAACCAGTAGAAAACAAGAACTCCCTAGTTATATAAGGAAAATATTCGAAAATATTCCTGCGCTGGTCACTTGCAGCAATATATTGTGACAGAGTATATTCCTTTCTATGGAATCAAGTTGTTTTTGGTGAATATGGCAAACGGCTACATTGTTCATGAGACTTTGTTTTATAGAATTACGAAGCCAGGTCTTCGACCTTCTAAGAGCACTGAAGCTCCTTTCAACTTCTGTAGAGGAGGCAGGGACAACTAACTAACAGTAATTTCACAAGGGTTTGATCAAAAAAGGCCACGGACCTCAGCTTTTACAGCTTCAGTGCTGAAATAGTTGATAATCCTGTTGCTTCATCACATGCTTTACTAAAGTTTTCCTATGTTCTTTTTTCTTGAAGAGTGATTTTGACATACTCCACTGCAGCAAGCATTCCAGTAATGGTTTGTGTTCTTTTCTTTTTTTTTGCAAAGAGATGTTCAGGCACTCCAATTCCTTCATAACTTCAGTGGCTAGGATTAGTCTCAGGTCCATTTTCCCTTTTTGAAATCTTCCCAGAAGTCCATTTGCTTTAGCTGCTGAATCTGATCAACTACATGAAGCCAAACTAAGCAACACTGGCTCGTACTGACTGAATGGAGTAAGAACAGTCCACTTTGTAGGGCACAGCGGTTTCAGAGTAGTGTAAAATCTACTCTAAGATTTTGCTATTGCCTCCAACTTTACCTTGAATTTCCCCGATTGTCCAAACAAGCACCCCAACTCGTGAACCCACTGCAAAGAATCCCGAATCATAGGAGAGGCTGAGGACCACAATGGACATAGAAAAGAGCAGCCACTAGGTTTTTAAGGAAAGCGTTCGCACCAAAGTGTTGGCCTGACGTATTTGCAGCACCATCGTATGTTTGCCTATGAAGATCAGAAAGGGTTAGATTGACATACAGTAAGAAATCTGTGACAACCTTGGATATTCTTTCTCCTGTTGTTGAAGACATTTCATAGAGACCTACAGAATCTCCGTGTGGCATAATATTCTGATCCATACAACGGATGCAGATTAACTCTTGTTCAATGCCAGATATATCTCATGTTCCATCAGTGATCCCTGAATATTGCAGCAGTGGCAGAGAACTGATTTGCTTTGCAATATTTCTCCTATTGGAATTGTCCATTAAACTCAGGATCTCATTTTGAATTTTAGGGCAGGTATAATTCTGATTACGTCAACCACATACAGAGTTCGGGATAATCCCCTGACCTCAACTTCAGCAGCTGGCTTAGATTCTCCCCCTTTTCCTCATGACCTTTAAAATCCAACTCTTGCTGTGCCAACAACTGCACTACATTTACAGTCTCCAACACGTAAAATTTTGCTTTGTGTTGCTGTGACGGCAAAGCACTAGAGAGGTGAGTGTCTACTTGTCTTGCCTCCTGAACATGAGTTGTCACTACTACCCCATGCGATTGACAATCAGCATACTTTACAAATCTCTCTGGGCCTTTTCCAATTTCTCAATCCTGATGATACAAACACAAGATCTGCATCTTTGGCGAGTGGTGCCTTTTGCCTTTGAAGGCTTTCGTGCCATAAAAACCTTTCAAACAAGGGCTGTAGTGGAACTATGAAAAATCTTTTCAACAATTTATCCTGAAAATGAAGAGTCATATTTAGAAACTTTTGGTCTATAAGGAACCTTGGGTTTGGTATTTCCAAAGTAATCTCTTTCCGACCTTTCTAAGTCTGTGGCCTTTGCCTTAAATGCTTCTGTGCTGGGCAAATGTTGATGTTTAACTGATAAATCTCTCTCCTCATCACTAGCCTTCCTGCCTGCACATTGTCTCTCTCTCTCTCTCTCTATCCGCCTGTGGCATTGCTCCTTATAACTGCCTGCTGCTGCACCTCCTCCTACAATAAACATGACAGACAAAAACTTGGATACCACAGTAAAACCCTTAACATCTCTTTCTAATTTACCTTGT
>NW_013669894.1:49193-51772 GCF_000517525.1 Limulus polyphemus
AGTAAAACCCTTAACATCTCTTTCTAATTTACCTTGTAAATAGGAATTCTTGCTTTACATATATACGTGTCAAACTGAATGAAATAAAAATAGTAATGATATAATTAATACAAAGAGAAAAACACAGTTATAGCAAGACACATCTTTAAAATAGTGTTACAGACTCTGTTTAAAATTAAGATATTGCTCTCTCGGTTAAATAATGTTTTATCATGAAAGATGTGGACACATTGTAAAATAAGAACTGGTATAGAAAGAAAGTTTTATGTCCTAACCGCAATTATTTAGCGATGGTAATGGTCTAATATTTTACATTTTTACATTTTTGGTAACTTCTGTAAACCAAAATAAATACACGTTTAATTTCTAAGATGGCTAAGTCTTGGTCCATTGAACACTGTTTTGGTAGCCCAGTGAAAATGCCTTGATGTATATGATGTAACCATTTATTTGTACATTTCTGATTTCATAATCTGTAATTTTTAAATATTAACCATGATTTTCACGTTGAATTTCCTTAAGATTTAATAAAGGGGAAAAAGGATATTTAATTATATTATGTAAATTTATTAAACGAGAATAATTATACCTGCAGCTAAAAAAGGAATAAAAAACACATTGCCACCTGAACCTACACTTTTAGTAAAAATCAAATAAAAAAAGGGTCATTTTGAGGGATGAGGGATAAGATCTAGCTAAACGAGTTTCTGTCTCACCAAAAACGAAAAAAAACATCTGCTGTTACATTAGTAACTCTTACATTAGCATCATGAAGATTTACAACATCTTGTTAACTGTTTAGTCTTAGTACTAAACAGTTTTACCAATTCCATGAGTTCTTAGCTTTTCTGAATTCCTAGTTACATGTAATTAGATTTAAAATCATCCTATTATTGTGCTTAAATATTCGTTCTACTTTGTTGAGATTACCTATAAATAATTTCAGGTGTAGGACTTTTCAAAGTTCAAGAGAAAATAGTAAATTTATTTACTTACATCCAGAGTAATCACACATGGAAATTATTCCTTTGTACAATATGTTTTCGACAATAACTTCCTAAACTTATACCTTTATACTTTTTACGATTTTATTCCTTTTTGCCTTAATGATAAAAAAATGTATTTGCTTCCTGACTGTAAGCAATCTCTAACCACATTGAATAGCGCAATAAGCTCATGAACAAAACAAGAACAAAAAAAAACTAAGGCTAGATGGCACTGTTGTCTTATAAATAAACAAAATTAAGAATAAAAACATTTCTTTTCAAGAACTATAATTTGCTTCTTACAGTGAGTTTTCTATTAATTTTTACAAAATATCCTTAAGTCGTTGCTTTACACTAACAATACAGACAACCACTTTTTACACTTTTGTCCTCTTGTACACACAAATAATATTTAAGATTTCCAGCAGTGAAATTGTGGACGTAATTTACCTAACTTTACCGGTATTTCAAAACCATACATATAGCTGGCTAGAGGATGATTCTTGCTTCTCTTTCCTTAGTTGCCACTGACCATTGGCCTCTCTTTATGTTTCAAACACTCACGCCAATTGCGCCAAGACTGAGGCAGCTGCAGTGTTACGTGAGTTTCGACAAGGTCCTAGTGCAGACTTCGTTTGGTGACAACTGGGTTTACGTAAGAATAACTGAGAGGAGAATAGTTAAACATTAAAATAACATATCCCCGTCTTTGAAAAAGTGGAGGGAGGACGATTTGCCCCACTTCAAAAAAGTGGGTGTTACATGTTCCCTCTGTAAGTTACGCCTATGGTTGTATATAGTGTTCTTGTACAGACTTGTCTCATATACAATATAGAAATGATTCACTGAGCTTAAAAGTGATCCAAATTGTTTGTAGACCATAGCTAGTCTTCAGAAAATAAAGTTGGATGTTTTACTGATGTGAAGTGACATCGTACAAATGGTAGCCAGCCAATTACATGTGAGTTTTGCAGTTTGTCTAACAAATGGACAAGCCAGGTTATTATCCACAATATATGTTGACGATAGCTTTCTTATGACTCAGGTTTGTCGGTATGGTATTTCTTCTGAGACTGAATCAAATGTTCTCAGTGGCAACTTGATGTCGTTATTAGTGTAGAAGTAATTAGAGATAGACTTTGCAAGGTGGTCTGTATGCCAGATGAACAATTAGGTGTATTCTCTTCACAACAAAACACTAACAATTCATCTGGCCCGGCATGGCCAGGTGGTTAGGGCGCTTGACTCGCAATCTGAGGTTCGCGGGTTCGAATTCTCGTCCCACCAAACATGTCCGCCCTTTCAGCCATTATATTGTGACGGTCAATCCGATCAGAGGAAGGGCAGCTAGTCAGTAATATCTGCTAGTGAGACTGACTGTCAAAGATAGAATGTATCCACACCTGAGTGTACAAAGGATGTTCAGCAGTATATCATGGGCTCACCAAGTCACACCTGGCTTCCATGGTAATCATATCTCATTCCGAAGTGAGATTCAATTAACTGTAAATATATATATAAAAAACCCTATACGAATTATTTACATTACATATTCAGCAGTATATCATGGGCTCACCAAGTCACACCTGGCTT
>NW_013669894.1:52411-63831 GCF_000517525.1 Limulus polyphemus
ACCAAAATCCAAATAGTCATCATCATATAAGGTCCACTTTCCCTTTGTGCTTAACCAAAATCCAAATAGTCATCATCATATAAGGTCCACTTTCCCTTTGTGCTTAACCAAAATCAAAATAGTCATCATCATATAAGGTCCACTTTCCCTTTAATTGTGCTTAACCAAAATCAAAATAGACATCATCATATAAGGTCCACTTTCCCTTTGTGCTTAACCAAAATCAAAATAGTCATCATCATATAAGGTCCGCTCTCTCTTTAATTGTTTAATGAATTGTTCCTGTCTTGGTTTTTAAGAACTGTGGGCATTTTAAATAGATTCATTCTGAGGTACTTATAACTGTGATATCACGAGAAGTGGAATATAATATGAATATTATTACTAAAGCCACTGTTTACCGAAAATGTCTGAAAGTAGCGCGGTTTTCTCTGAAATGATTCTATATATCTTATTATAATGGAGCTTATGATGTATACTTCCAAAACTCGGATCTGGGAAACTACCGCACGATCATCACCAATCATAACTGGGTAATATTTTTATAACTAGGCAGTATTTTTATAGCTGAGCAATAAATAAAACAATTTAAATTTCTACAGAAATGACATGTTTCAGATTTTACCAATAAATTGTAATTTTTATTGGTTAAATCTGAAACTTACTCCTTTTTATTTGTAATTTTTGTTGGTTAAATCTGAAACTTAAATTGTTTTATTTATTGCTCAGCTATAGAAATACTGCGTACTTAAAAAAATATTACCCAGTTATAAAGAAGGAGTAAGTTTCAAATATAAAACAATCAAAAAACAAACTAAAATAATGATTTGTTTTTCTTTAGTGAAAATCTCATGAGTGTTGCAGCAGAAAAGCAAGGCATTGTCATTGATAACTACGTCTACAAAGAAATACTTCAATAAAATCTACTCTGTGAGGTAATATTTTGATTATAGCTCATTTTTAAACTAAAATTTCAATAAAATCCTTTTTCTCGTGGATGGTGAACATTATTGAATGTCAAGTATGAGTACGTTGTTGTAGAACTGTCAGACAATTCCAGAAGAGGCCGCAGGCCTAATAGTCTTCCGCAGGAGCTGGCAATTATACCTGCCCGTAGTGCGGGCATTTCTTCTAGTGTCCTAAATGATTTACCCATGTTTGATTTTAATCAGAGTTTGTTAAGTTAGGTATTAGACATTTCTAAGGTTCAGTTTTTACAAAATACAGCAAAGCAACGAGATCAAAAAGTATAAATCGCTATAACACCAAGATTAAAGCTGCTGGATATGTTTAGGGCTAGAGCGAAGCTTTTCTGTTCTCCCTTGTGTGCCCGTAGCATTATGCATCCGTTGAAAGTTGTCCAGTTTCCGCATTTCTCTGAAGAGACCAGCCTGAATATCGTGTTACATAACCTAGGAAAGATGTTCTCCATTTGGATGGAGGGAGTTTATTGTGTTTTGTCTGCACTAAGGCTTTAGACTCTGTTAACCAATACCGCATTAAAGGACCGCGTCATTTTTTTTAGAAATCCTGGAAGAATGAAAATGGAGGGTAGAACGAGGGGACATGATGACAGGAAAGCCACGGCTAACAGTGACTGGTGTGCTTGCTTGGCAAAATGAAAATAAAAATTACAGAGCAAAGAGAAAATACATTTAACAATGAATTAGAATTTTTATTATTACGATTAGTGTTTATAATACAATGTAGACTTATATCTGGAATTTGCCAAATTTGAAGTTCTGAAAACACGAAATGATTCTACTTTTATTTCAGGAAAACACTAGCCTTAATTATTATCCATGTCTGCTCTTACTTAAATAGAAGTTCCTATTTAATTTTCCACATAAGGGTTTTAAAAGTAGATGTAAAATCTAGTAAGTGGTGTATCGTTATCGTGTGGTGTAAATCTGACTTTCGCAGGTATTTTCCCACCAATATTATTCTAATATTTTCGATTTGTAACTTGAAGAATATATAAACTTCATTTAAGGTGTGAAATGGTGTTGTTCTACAGTCTATCACTCCTTTAATATTGACATATGACATCGTTGTTCTATACTTTAAAAATGTGTGGAAACAAGAAACCCAATCCCCAGTAATATCAATATGTATAATTCAGAATATAGTTATATAAAGAGTCACCTGGTCCCCTTGAGATTTAAAGTATGTTTGTTTAGAGAAACATGTTACAGTCCAACAACTTTGCTGAATAGTACCTGACTTACGTACATTGTTCACGTACTCACGGGCGGTCTGTGAGGGAGATATTGAATGTCCTAGCTCTGCTGTGCTTTAGCCCCGTGTGCACGATATGCGTTGGTAACGTTATTTAAGGAATGTAACAGTTTAGAGAAATGGAAAAGAACGTATCTTTTAAGTGAAACTCTACTTGAATTGAAGTTGTAGTTCCTGGTATCCTGTAGTTTGGTAACCGTATCGGTTAACTTGTTTAGAATACTTCGTCCGTGCACTTAGAACTAGCGGCGCCAGACAAAATCACGTGACATCGACAACGTTGCAGGTTACATTAAACCGCTTTTACTGCACCAGCTGGTTTTAGGTTGTACATATATAAGAACACTAAATTTTGTGACAGTTTTACGGTTTGTTACATAAAGCAGTTTTTATTTAGCTAGAACAAGTATCAGTTGCAGAGCCTGGCTTAATAGTATTATGTTGCCGTAAATAGAACTACTAGAGGTGTTGGGGTCTACAGATCTACATAGAGTTGTACTTTTTTTTACTTTGTTCATCAGAGAAATCATTTGGTTAATTATTCTAACTACAGGAGTTTTATAGTATGGATAAGAATCAATGATTGGTTATCGGTATTCACTTTGATTAATGCGGTAACTTTAAATCAAATGATTTGTATTTACTTTTAATATGCTTTGAGATGATGGATCTACTAATATTTACCATTAACAAAAATATGTTGACTGGATTATTTGGCACTCTTAAAAGTTAACATTGTTCTGTGATTATCATGCTTCAGCGTATTACAAGTTAACATTGTTATATGAGTATCGTGGTTCAGCGTATTCCAAGTTAACATTATTATATGAGTATCGTGGTTCAGCGTATTCCAAGTTAACATTGTTATACGGGTATCGTGGTTCAGCGTATCCCAAGTTAACTAACATTGTTCGATGAGTATCGTGGTTCAGCGTATCCCTGGTTAACTAACATTGTTCGATGAGTATCGTGGTTCAGCGTATTCCAAGTTAACATTGTTATATGAGTATCGTGGTTCAGCGTATTCCAAGTTAACATTGTTATATGAGTATCGTGGTTCAGCGTATCCCTAGTTAACTAACATTGTTCGATGAGTATCGTGGTTTAAGAGTATCACAATTAATTTGAATAAGTTTCAAAAATTGTACTTAAGAAATTATTGTGTATCTAAATTAACAGCTTTGTAGTCATCACGTAATGTGAATTAGGAGAGGTCTTATCTAGCGAAGTATCCTATACCCGATGCATTTTAACCAAAAGCGAAACGTTGGGCATATATATACTTTGTGTAGTTCTAATGATCGCTTTTAAAAACTTTTCTGTTTGAAGTTAAGATAAATTAGGTTGACCAAACAAGAAAATATGTCGTGTTGGTTAATGTTTAATTCGATGGATTTAAGATGCTGAAACGACTGTAGTTTTGTTTTATAAGTTGCAATTTTTTACTTCAGAGGAAACTTCTATTCACTGGCCAGGAAAAAAACCATTAGCAGCTCCGTCAGGGTCTTAATTTTCAGTACATTATAATTGGAAATGGAGACATTTTTAGGAATCTCCCAGAACGAATTTTGGGTAGTGAATAAAAAAACAAAACTAAAAACAACTTGGATATACGTCACGTGTTTTATATGATAAAAGAAACTAAATACATCTTTGTTTGGTTCGGTTTGCGTTGCAAATCTAAATAGCATAGCATGTAGCAAGGCTTTGGCTACATGTATTGTGTGTGTGTGTGTAGAATATGATTACTCTCGGATCTACTTTTTAATGCACTCTGGTTCTAACAACTAGATGCAAGAGTGTGTGGAATTGCCCTTGATTTTGATTATATCTATATAATGTATTCTAACATACATGACTGAAAGTAGTACAAACAGTTTAATATCGGATTGATTTGCCAAATACTGCGCTTCTTATGTAAAACTAGACATTTTCAAAGAGAGTCACAGCCTTCTGAATTAAAGCTAAGCATCTGTATGTAAAGCCTGCTCGACTTTAACCAATGTTATGTTGTACAGGTATGGCTAAGTCATATTGTCAAGTACGGGTATGATAAAGCTATGTTGTGAAGTACGGGTTTGGTAAAGCTATGTTGTGTTTGTTTGTAATTAAGCACAAAGCTACACAATGGGCTATCTGTGCTCTGGCCACCACGGGTATCGAAACCCGGATTCTAGCGTTGTAAGTCCGCAGACATACCGCTGTGCCACTGGGGGGCCGCTATGTTGTGAAATACGCATATGGTAAATCTATGTTGTGAAGTACAGGTATAGTTAAATAGTATATATATATTCTCCTGAGTTCACTTCACATTGAACTAAATGTGTTTTTTCTGACTAACATTTAAACACCATAGAATATATATATAGTTCTACAGCCTACTAGTTCTAGACTTCTTGTTGAATACATGTGTTTGTAGTCCACTTCTCATGAAACCTAAACTTCCTGATAGAACATCGTCATATAATGTTTAAACTTTTAACATGGAATTCAGTTCATTTCTGCAACATGCAACATATTTACTGTATGCTATTGTTATTTTGCTCTTTGGAAATAATATATATAGTTCTACAGCCTACTAGTTCTAGACTTCTTGTTGAATACATGTGTTTGTAGTCCACTTCTCATGAAACCTAAACTTCCTGATAGAAGTGTGTACTCACTTGAAGCTGAACATCGTCATATAATGTTTAAACTTTTAACATGGAATTCCGTTCATTTCTGCAACATGCAACATATTTACTGTATGCTATTGTTATTTTGCTCTTTGGAAATAATATATATAGTTTTCCTGAATCCTAACCTAATTGTTGAATAGGTGTACAGTCTTTCAGACTTGATTCAGGATTATATTTACAATTGTTTCAGCTTGGTTTCAGAAGCAGGTGGAATATATGCGCAATCCTTTTTTCTTTGTCCTAGTTAAAATAAGACACGTTGGCACTCAACAACTTAATCAAAATAATGTTATCAGGTGAGTCATCTGTTTTATAACATATTACATCAGTATAAAAGGACCTGAAGTAGATGTATACAGAACGTTAATCGAACTTTATTTGGGCGTCTTGTATGTGGTAATGTAATATAACTTTATTTGGGCAACTTATGTATGGTAATGTAATATAACTTTATTTGGGCAACTTATGTATGGTAATGTAATATAACTTTATTTGGGCGACTTATATATGGTAATATAATGGCGAACTGCTGCAGGTGCAAACCGTGGCACCACGGGCAACATTTTTGCCACAAGTGTACTTGTTTCACGGCAAATTCTCGACCATTCGACAGTTTATTGTCATCGAGGTACATTTCCTGGCTAGAGGGATATAAAAAAAAGTTTTCCGAAGAGAAATATTTTAAATTTATTAATGTAGTAAAATTTATAAATAACATATGGAGCCAAAGTAAACAACATTTCGAAAAATCGGGCTTTTACTGTTTTTCCTGGAAACAGAAAAACTCACGTAGCAGCAACGGACTCCGAAACCTCACCCCAAGCCAAACCGGGGCAACGCCCTCACTGACCCGAAAAAGTCATTGCAATAAAGTTGGACATAATTTTTGGTGCCGTTAACAAGATAATAAGGATTTAGAATAACGAAGACTCAAGCTGGAAATTCTCAAACTTTCAGCCACACCACGAAATTAGCTACTGTCTTCAAGAGAAAGATTGGCGGAGAAACTGGAATCACAGCATTCCCATTTGACCATAAGCCTGTCATGTGTCCCAATAAAGCTTCAATTGACTTTTGTTTATATGGGCTGTTTGAACGCGCTTTTTTGAGCGAACCTTTGCCTACAATGGATGTGTGGTCTACGACTGGATGCCATCCTTTGAAGAAACGTTTTTGTAGTTTCATGCAATAGTGTGCTATTATAGCCATCAAATTGAGCACGTAAGGGCAACATGGGAAGTGTATAAAGTGCGATTAACCTCAGTAGTCTTATTCGACGCCAAGTCAGATGAATTGACAAATATCGTAATTAGGTTGTTTTTCATTTCATTCACATATAAACAATCATGTTATCAATAAGCAAGGCCAAAATATTTCAATAAAACATAACTACACTGTCCAAAACAATTAAGGGATGAACAGAGTCATATTACACAGAACTTACCGAGTCGTTCATTTGAAGCATGTCGTATCGACGTGCGATTTGCAATAGTGTTAAATGCCTTTTCAGCAAACGTTTTTCCTTTTGATTTATTGGGCTATGAAGTCTTTATTTCCAAATCAGCATTTGCGAACATTAAGTCCAATAGTCCACATTTGCATATTAGATCACATTAGTAGTCATCTGACCCTCGTTTTGCATAAAAATGAAATCAGTACTATTTACATTACTTAATAATAGTGGTCGTTCACACTTATCCATAAGGGTTGCTTTCACTTCACCAACACTTCTTGGAGGTGAGTCACGTGCTGTGAAGCGTTTTCCCAGAGCATTCCGCACATGTTCAGTTGGACTCAAATTTAGTGAGCGTCCTGGCTAATTCATTCTCTTGACAACCTCTTCTTCCAGGAAGTTACTACTAACCAGTTTGAGCGCAGTGGGGGGTGCGCGCGTTGTCCTGTATTATAAATAAAAAATTCTGACAAATTGTACCCCCATATGACAATATTAATAGTGATTGAAATTTTCTGTGGACTGTATATACTGGTTTTTTTCTAAAGATTCGAGCTGCTATCGCATATTTTCATCCGGTCAAATTGTTTAAGTCACAATAAATGTTGTTTAAACGCGGCCATAACTGAGAGATTGATGACTAGAATCTCAAAATGTTTACAAAAAATGTTGAACTGACGCAAGGAATGAAGGCTGGAGTAATAATTGTAGGATTGCACGCCTTTATTGTATGGCATTCACAGTGCTATATAGTAACACATAAAAGCGATAGATGTCAAAGTTCTGTAAAGATCATTAACACGTTGGTTACCACATAATAATTTAAGTATAAATAATATTAAACATTCAAAAGGTGCCGAGGAGCAGTCACAGTGTCCCAAACTCATATGTCACAAATTTGGGCTTTGAAACATAACTGTTTGTGAGTCACAGTCGTGTCACGCGGTCCATAACTAAAAGTCGGTTGTGACCCACCGGTATGGCACATGGCAGCCAACAGTAAACAAATTGTAAGTTCATTTAGATCAGAAAATACCCACAAAGGATCAAAAATAAAACTTAATCAAGATCGGGGTGAAAAGAAATATTAGATTTCTGAGGACCCCTGGTTTCGAACCCAAATACCTACCACGAATTGATGATGAGTATTGATTCTGTGTACCCAGTTTGTCACCACTGCTATATGAATGTCTTTCCTCCCTGAAAGTGGTATGCATCTGGTCCCAGCTATTCTCCAAGCGCATACGCGCCTCATATGTAAATGCTGTATGAAGAGTGATTCGTATGTGAACAAAATATTCGTACACATGTCATTTGACCCATCTACATGTTCCTTGCACCACTGAAGACGGGTTGTGTTATGGTTTAGAAGAATATACACTCTTGGTCATTTATTAAAAAACCAATCGTATAAGACCTATTTCTGACAGTTTGTGAGCTTTGTCGTCAGTCATTGCTCTAAACTATTAATTCAGTGGGAAAATTGATACCCTTCAGCTGTTTTGAACCCATATCGCCAAATAAAGGTTGTCAACAATGGTCTACCGTGTTCAGATCTCCAGGCAAATGTATTGTTGCTAAAAGCGAGTCCTCATCCTGTTAATTAAACATTTTGAGAATTGTAGCGGTTTGCTGTGTTTGACTCGTTTATGGTTGACCTATTGTTCTCCAATCACGAAAATGACCAAGTGTCTTTGTTTGGCACTAACATGTCTCACGATCAGTATGTATCTCTGAGAGCGCTTGTATTTCCTTCATTTTTATATACCACTAAAGTTACCAGTCACATACCACTTGTTTTCCTTAAACTTTAACTCAGGGCATTATCTAAAGAGACTGTAATTGTGCATTGTTATACCATAGACATAACAAAAACTCCAATTGCCTCTTAATCGCTTTGAACTGTGTACTTTAACTACTGTTATAACATCAAATAATTTGTCTTTTAGTAACTTTATAAGTTGATGCTATAGATAACTCAGAAAAATAATCTAGAAACATTTTTATGGAATAGAAATGCCTACTGGGTTCTGAGTGAGTGACATGGAAGATAAGAAATCTTATAAACTATAGCAACCATGTCATGAAGTACATTCCGTGATCAGTTCGGTACTAAAACATCTTATAAACTATAGCAACCATGTCATAAAGTACATTCCGTGATCAGTTCGGTACTAAAACATCTTATAAACTATAGCAACCATGTCATAAAGTACATTCCGTGATCAGTTCGGTACTAAAACATCTTATAAACTATAGCAACCATGTCATAAAGTACATTCGATGATCAGTTCGGTACTAAAACATCTTATTAACTATAGCAACCATGTCATGAAGTACATTCCATGATCAGTTCGGCACTACACTTCTGCCCGTTATGGAGACTTACTTTTAAGTCAATATAAGAGAGTGTTAACGAATAAACCAAAGTATGACATTAATAGGGAAACAGTACTAATATTATACATGTTTATATATATATATATATATACTAGAACTAAATATTTATTGCATAAAACTTGGTGGGTCAGAAATACACTTACTTAAAGTTCTACAATATATTCTTTACAATAAACTTACTGCTTAGGCCTAGTATGTGTGTAACTAAAATCATTGCAGAGTTGTTTCAGCTTGCAGCCATTTTGTTGACACATGCATACTCTTCGAATAAGGCATATTTACTTCAATACGTAACATGGTGAGCAAGACACCGTTTAGTTTAACATGTAGTCTTCACATTAAGGTATATTTACTTCAATACGTAACATGGTGAGTAAGACACCGTTTAGTTTAACATGTAGTCTTCACATTAAGGCATATTTACTTCAATACGTAACATGGTGAGCAAGACACCGTTTAGTTTAACATGTAGTCTTCACATTAAGGCATATTTACTTCAATACGTAACATGGTGAGCAAGACACCGTTTAGTTTAACATGTAGTCTTCACATTAAGGTATATTTACTTCAATACGTAACATGGTGAGTAAGACACCGTTTAGTTTAACATGTAGTCTTCACATTAAGGCATATTTACTTCAATACGTAACATGGTGAGCAAGACACCGTTTAGTTTAACATGTAGTCTTCACATTAAGGCATATTTACTTCAATACGTAACATGGTGAGCAAGACACCGTTTAGTTTAGCGTGTAGTATTTAAAGTAAGGCAAATTTACTTCAACACATGACATGGTGAGTAAGACACCATTTAGTTTAACGTATAGTCTTCAGAGTAAAGCAAACTTACTGCAACATAACATGGTGAGTAATTCACTGTTATTTACTGGAGAAATAAAAGTAGTAAAATATGACAGATTCACTTGAATAAAAATTCCCAAATCCAACATAGTTATGATCTAAAGTTTGTTGTATTTCCAGTTACTGGACTTTTTAACATATTCTGTCAGCCACGCGTTAGCATACAGTTCTTATTTTTTGCTAAACTTTGTCTTACTAAGACTTAGTGTTCTTGGACAGAACATGAGTACTGTTTCCACAAGGACCAACTCTAGTAACTCGCTATCCAAAGCGTATTGTGTAATCAGTAATGTACTAACCCAAGCAATCTCACTTTGTATTTTTAATTAGTCTTACAACTAATAACAATGCATGTAAAACCAAAACTCTTAATTCTAGCAACAAATCGCAAGTGTATTTTGCTGCTTTTTTTGGAAATTTTATCAGTGATTTGATTTGGTATCAATGTTTACACTGTTCAATACATATAGTAAGGAATAACATCACGCGATCATGTATTTTGGCCAGACTTAAAGCATGTAGGGTGTCCGAAAATTATCTTTACAAATTCTTTAGGAAATATTTCTGAATGTGTTGAAACTTCTGTTGGGCCCTGTCGTAATGTTTCTTGCGTGCTGTGATGCACGTATGTTGGTCTAATGGAATTCTAAGCGGTTGTAGCAGAGGCGCGATTGCCCTGTATCTGAAACACGTGTAAACAGTTTTGTAAATATTTTCCGAACATCCAGTATAATTACATAATCAGTCAAATAGTATTTACGTAGTATCGATATTACCTGCTTCTGTAAAATCCTTTAACCCGTTTTTAAATATTAAAGTGTTTTTGGCTTGTTTCGGAAAAGAATATGTTAGGGGGTCCTCTGTCATCCATCAATATCTGGTGACATTTTGTATGGTATGTATGTGGCGGATGACTGTGGCCTTCTGGAATAACACTAACTCCTTTTTCAAAGCTAAGATCCCTGGTAGTATCGTTTGTGCCCGGAGCTTTGGTGCTTTTTTGCTTCTTAGACTACTTTTCAGAAGAATTTATATCTGTCTCAATATCAAGATCCAACTATTGCATCTTTTGTTGTGAGAATAAACTTTATTCAGCTTGGTAACGTTTTTCGGGTTTCTGGTTTTATATGTACTAAAAACAACACTCTGAATTCTAAATTCGTTAGTTTTGACATCATACTGTCTCTGTATCGTATCAACGACTGACTCCATTTTCTCATGGGCCAGCGCGTGCAGTGATATCTGTCAAGTGAATGATTCATTCCATAGATGTTTGTTCTGAGTCATTAACATTGCCAATACTCTTGCAAGGGAAGTCTAAGGCATCTTTAGTTACTGTCCAAACATGAGAGATGCAGAAGTGTTACTCAAAACGTCATGGACTTAGTTCTGTAATTAATCTGGCTCAGCTCATGCTTTACGATTGTATAATTCTGACCAATCTTCGGAAAAAAAGACTTAGGAGTGAGAGATTTAAATTAGAAAATTACTGGAAAATATTTTTTCTGGAAATTTTACAATTATTGCATGGGGTTTTTAAATGATTTGTACCATTTTATGAAATAGATTATTCTTAATTCCTAATTATTGTAGTTGAAATAGACTAAGTTTACAAAAAGTAACTTCCACAGTATTTTTCAGCTAAATATAATTTATTATGGGATTTAAGTTATAGTAAGTATGTTTTATTGTGGTTTATTAGTACATTTTTTATTGTTATACTAGACAACCCATGACCCGTTGGGTCACCCACTATTCAGAGGTTATGAAGAATTCAAGCTAATTTCAAT
>NW_013669894.1:64778-67096 GCF_000517525.1 Limulus polyphemus
AACTTAGAAAATAAGCAAACAAACAATCTCAGAGTTTTAGTAGTACATAGATAAATTCTTCAAGATCTTGTTTTTGTCATCTTACGCCTTTTAATGAAGCTGGAAACATTGACAGGGAAATAATATAATATCCAATGCTCGGCGAGAGGTTTTCGTTTATAAAATTTTGTTGTTGTTCTCGACTTGATTTTTATTTTATTACCTCGTCTCCGTAGTTACTATTTGCAAATAGACAATAATATTGAAGGTCCATTTTATTGTTGTTCTTTCTACACGCCATTATAACACATTTTCATCTCATCATTTAATTTCTGTTGTGCATATATTGTTGTATAAACGAAGTTTTATAATAATGGAATGTACGAAAAGTGACCCGAAAAACAGGGCTAACTCGGTAACCCGTGGCTCGATTTTAAGGAAACTTGTTTTATTCTGTTTCTATTCTCATTTCATTACAAATATGGCGCTATTGTGAGCCGTTTTTGCTGTATTTAATTACAGACAAGCACACACACAAACAATCTCAGAGTTTTAGTACTATATAGATTATTACTTATAGGATCAAAAGTGTGAAATGTTTGTGATCACTTTAAATGTTACGTGGCTTTAATAAGTCATACTTTAGAGAAACCTAATGCCTGAACTTTGTTTCATATTTCCATTTAGGTATAACTCTTTGTTTTTAGAGTAAGGTTTCAAGAATTGCTATAAACTTACCACCTTAAGCCTAGTATGTGTGTAACTGAAATATTTGCAGAGTTGTTTCAACTTGCAGCTATTTTGTACGTTTTAAATTTCCAGCTTATGCATTTCTAATGTTTCTTACATAGTTTAGAAGCTTTAAATATGAGGAATATGGCTTGTCATTAACCGTGATCTTGATGTGGGAAGAACCGTGTTCAAGAAAGGTCTAAAAGTTGGGTGGTCTCACTTATGATAAGAGAAGGGGTTAAAATATTCCAGAAAGAAAAAAGAAGAATATGGACATTTCTCTCTGTACATAAATTTATATTCAAGCTGTGGATCTATTCATTGATGATCAGTTATTTGTTTTAAGATTTGTTTTTTGTGCCTGTATTTTTAAATCCTGGACTAATGTGTTTACTGAAAAATTGCAGTAACACCCAAGCCATTGAACGGTTTATTTCACGAAGAAGCAAGTCAATTTCAAATGATTGGCAAGAGTAAATTTTGACTAAACTTGTGTTTGCTGTGTCAATCCAATGAGGAAGATTTGAGGAAAAAGAGATATACTGAAAACATACTCGCAAGATCTTTGTTGGGCATCAACGCGTCAGGATATCGTAACTGGGCGCAAGTGAGAAACCGTTTGGCTCGTTGTAACCAATCTTGCACGTTATTACAAAGCTCGAAGGTAAGAAACCAAAGTTGTTTAAAATCATCCCTGTCTCAAGAAGATGAGGCAGCAATGTGAAGATACTCCTGTAAGCAACTACCGACATTTTCCAGCGACGAACCAAAAGTACAAGTTCAAGACTTTGAGGGAGGAGAATAGACTGACACCATTGATGATGTAGGTAGTTAAGCATTTCTTCAACATGGTGTCCAGTAGTTGTTTCGCACGATTTAGTTGATAACTGGACAAAGATTATAGAGCAGGGAAGCTCTATGGATCCAGCTAGCACAACTGTACATTTTTAACATGGTAGAAAGGAAGTCACTGTGCGAGTGATAAGCTTTATACCTAGCAACAGATTAATTCGACGGGAATCGAAGTTTAATGATGAACAACAGGACGACGGCAGCAACAACGAACATTTGACATTCTGATCTAAATACCTATTGCATACTCCTATGCGTTCCAGGATCGTATATAAATACACATGTGGTGGCTGTAATGCCACTTACGTTGGCAAAACTACACACAAATTACACCTACAAACATATGGAAGTATCAAGCAGAACTGGTAAAAAACTACCAAATCCACCAAACTCTACAATTCGCACACATAGTGAAAACATTAACCACCCGTCTTGATTACGAATTTCAAAGTCGTCTCATCAGTATCATGCAATATTGAACTTTTAATTAAAGAAAGTTTATCTATTATAAATGAACTCCCAACTTTAAATAATAACATAACTTCACTACAGTTAAGTCTCTTCTGAATACTTGTACAATATTGTTGCATTATTATATTCTCTGTTTATCTGTTTGTCTTTTAATTTGCTTCATCCTTTTATTCAGTATTTTAATTACTTTTTATAGAATATTTAAACTTTATAAAAAAAATATCTGTACCTGATAATTTACCATGTTTAATATAGTTTGCTGAAGATGGAATATGTATATTCCG
>NW_013669894.1:67496-71085 GCF_000517525.1 Limulus polyphemus
GCTTCATCCTTTTATTCAGTATTTTAATTACTTTTTATAGAATATTTAAACTTTATAAAAAAATATCTGTACCTGATAATTTACCATGTTTAATATAGTTTGCTGAAGATGGAATATGTATATTCCGAAACCTTCAAGAATTAAATGTTTGTTACTGAACATACACGTGTCAAATATTCGTTGTTGCTGCTGTTGTTCTGTTGTTCATCATTAAACTTTCTATCTATTTCAGCTGCTTACCCGTGCAATAAGGTGTTCGGTAAAGTAAAAAGGCTTAACTGTGCAATAAGATGGTGTTCGGTAAAGTAAAAAAGCGTTTTGTTTTGAGCGAGCCTTTGTGTACATAGGCCTAAATGCTGTTTGTAACGTCTTGTATCTTGGTAATTGTTGTACAGGATGTTATCACATAATCTAGTTGGATTCCACTGAGATAAAGTACGCTTTAATTTGTGAGCTACTGTTTGTCAAGGTAGTTTTCATTTTTCCCACACATTTTATGATAGGCCCAATACTAGTGTCCTTAGTCAGAATGTCTTATAGTTATCTCTGAGACCAGGTGACTGTGTCACTATCTTCAAAGGCACTTCTTGAAGTTCAGCTTGTCTCAATATTGGTACTCTCAACATTAGATCCAGGACTGGGCTATTGACACATCCAAGACAAGGATTTCTTCATCTGAAGTTTTTTTGAAGAAAATCTCAACTTGCAGTCGTATTGCTTCAATAAATTTATCGTCATGTTTATCAGGTCACTTCCCAGTAACAAAATTATTCTTCATATCTTATTTGTAGAAATCCCATTACCAACTGTGAAGACAATATCTCATTTTTGAAGTTGATATTTGGTCCTTCCATGTGAAGTTTGATCTTCAAATTTTGCCAACCTCTGTTTCTTGTTTGTTCATTGCTGACTCCCGCTTCCTATCCGTGTACTCTAATATTGCATTTAGAACGATACACTGTTTTTGTTTTGCACCATACTGACATTTTCTTTGCGTACAGTCACTATTGTAATGTTCTTGTGTACTTAGAGATGGCAAATTCCATTTGGTTGTTTTCGCCTTGACTTGTATCCTCAATTGTAATCTTATTGTTTGTAATCGTTAACATAATATTCGTTTAGGCTGTTTCTTTCTCTCTGGGAATTTGACGTTTTATTGCTTCCAACTTATATACACCGGAGTCAAAAGGCAACTAAACATAAGCTTTTCTGATGATCCTAATATTGCAACTAGGTGTTATGAGTTTTCTATCAGTAAATTTCATGGACTTCAGCTTCATAACAAATTGAACAGCTTCCTTTAAAGTACTACTTTAACTTTGTTCCAGTCAGACACTAAACTTCATAAAATATTAATGAACTGATCACATGCCAATTGTTTCATAATTTCTTGGGGAAGTTTTGGGCATGATAACTGTATGAAGTATTTAACTTCTTCGGCAGTCCTATTGATGATGTTTTTTTCCCTCTTCACTTTACTCTTAAATCTGTCTCCTGACATCTCCATCTGATAAGTTATTCGAAAATATTGGAAATGGTAAACGTTGTTGTTTGTTATTAAGTACAAAGCTACACAAAAGGCTATCTGTGCTCTGCCCACAATGGGTATCGAAACCCATTTTCTAGCGGTATAAATCCGCAGACATACCGCTGTGCTACTATTGTTAATTTTACCTACAAATTGTTATTATACTCAATCAAACATCTCTTTAAAGTTTCAAGTGACGTTTTTCATTATGTTCTTTCAAAGATTCTTTCAATTCTTAATCAGTTTCTTGTTGTTTCCTCCAAAAACAAAACTCTTATCAGTGTCTGACTAAATGCTTGGTTATATCCGTTTGTAGAACTTCTAAATTTCCGACCAAGTTATTGATTATGCTATTCCAAACTGCCTTTATATTTCCTATATCATTCTTCATTCGATTTTGTAAAGCTTTTCCCAATTTCCACCCAAGTTCTTGATTAAGTTATTTTATAACGTCTTCAAATTTCCGACCACGTTCTACTTTGTATTCTTCCATAGCCTCTCTGAGTTTCTAGTTACATTCTCAGTTATAATTTTCTAAACCATATTTTAAGTTTGTAAATATTTTCTTGAGTATGTTTGTGAGACGTTCAAAATTGCCTTTTAATTTCTAATGAAGTATTCAATTATATTTTCCAAACCACCGCTGTTTTTTTGTTGTTGTTGTTTTTTGGGTGCAGTTCTTGGCTTTAAAACCTCATTATGTACTCTCCATTCCCTAGTCAGTATTACTTGCAATACGCCTTACCTTTATTAATAACCATCCCTGGAGGAAACTTGTAAAGCTATTCCCATGCATAATAATTTCTCTGGAAAATCCCAAAATTTATTCTCTTGATGTATTTTCTTGGAACATTTCCAGATTTTCTGATCAGAAAGTTTTGTGATATAGCATCACCAGAAGACTGATAGTAATTTGATCAAATCTTTCTTTATTGGCCCAATACAGAAGAGTATCGCATATCAACTGAACACTTTGCGTGTTTCATGCCACTACTAACGAAACGTTGAAAATAATTGCGGACGATTTTTATTATATTCACAAAAATAAGCATCCAAACAAAATTCAATTATTGATGAGGCAAGCTATAACCGATACAATAACGCAGCTTTTGCAGATGCTTTATGCATCAGAAATTACTTCACCGGTAAGTCTCAGGACTTACATCGCTAAAAACCGCCTATTGTGTACCTTTGTGTTTGAAAACAAACTTTATGGATTACGTTTCATTATCAACACAAAGCATTGTTATAAAGGGGAGGTTTAATTGAAGCCATTTCTTTATAACTTTATTTTTAATATTTACGAAGAATTAAAACCGGGTTTATTCTTTAATATAATATATAAGTTTTCTAAGACATTTTTTATAGCCTGTAGTAAAACCTCTGACTTGTTCTCTTCCAGAAAATCCTTGTTTACTGGACGTTTCCTTTTAGGTACTTGACTGGCTTCTTTAATGTAATATTAAGGTTTGTTTGTTTTTTCTACACAGAACATTTCAGTGAGAAATAATAATATTATTGCAGATTTGTCACATGCTAAAACCTCTGCCTTGTTCTCTTCCAGAAAATCCTTGTTTACTGGACGTTTCCTTTTAGGTACTTGACTGGCTTCTTTAATGTAATATTAAGGTTTGTTTGTTTTTTTCTACACAGAACATTTCAGTGAGAAATAATAAAATTATTGCAGATTTGTCACATGCCTCCCCAGTTCTTTTGTTGTTTCTGTATGTTTTTGAGTGTAATAAAGCCAAAATGTTCGGCGACAGTCATAATTCTGTATCAAGTTATTTAAGAAATATATCATGATCGTAAAGCTGCGAAACTGGTTATGATGTGTATGTGTTGGTGTGTTTGTATGTAAAAACAAACTGTCTGAAAAGCTTAATGTAAAATTCCTTTATCTATAGGTAGTTACACGTCTACAGTGTTACTGTTATATATATATATATATATATATATATATATATGAGTACAAACTTAAGTACTTACTTTAGTTAAGGTTAAAACGTACGTTATTACGTACTTATTTAGTTTAGGTACGTTAAATTTTAGTTTTTAGTT
>NW_013669894.1:72085-87329 GCF_000517525.1 Limulus polyphemus
GTAGTACTAGTCTATAGTAGTTCTTATTATATATATATATATATATATATATATATATATGAGTACAAATTTAAGCTACTTTGTAGTTAAAAGTCTATTGACTATTTAGTTTAGGCGTAAAATTTATTTTTTGTAGATTATTAGATGAGTATCGATATAAAATATTATCAGTAACTTCTTATCAAAGCAAGCTACTTTCAAATATCATAACTAAAAATTAATCTAGTAATAATGCAGCTAGTTTAAGATGCCCGTCTAACTAGAAGCATACAGTATCATAAAAGAAAGACATATAATGATTAAAATACATTCATAGTTAAGGTCAAAGTTCACAACTGAAAATGGTATGTTTTTCTTATGTAGCTTGCTTATTTATACATTAAAAACTTGACACTAGCTAATACTAAATAATCACGACACTCTCTTACTATGTCTATCGTATCCCAGCCGCTGATAAGCTCTGGTATTAGCGAAAGGCCTCATCGGCAGTGGATATAAGAGATGTTGTGTGGTTGACATATTACAGTATATTATTCTTTTATTTCACTCAAAATTTCTTAGAATTACTTTGAATAAAAGTGTTATTGCCAAATCCAACTTCTGTGGTTATGTCTGACTTCAACTCTTCTTAGCGTAATATCCGACTTTATTCGAACTTGCCAAGCTGCTAATAAAGAGACGCTCCCTGTCATCAAACGTGAGACTTCATACCGGTTGCCGGGAATATTGTAAAATGTCAACTTCATATCAGTGATCAATTTTTGCTGTTTTTACTAGACCAAGTCTTGTGTAACATGTCGCAGTGTGGTGTATACCGTACGGTAAATGTACATAGAAAAGCTTTTGAAAAAAAATGTACTTAAATCAATTGACGTTTAATATTTGTGAATAATTTGTTGCTTTTTAAAGTTCTTAAAGATCTTAGGAGGTTTCAGTAAGCAATTTGTGATATTGATGGACTTCATCCATTGCTGTTTTCACTTCTAAGATGGGTTTGTGGGAGTTTGTTTGTTTTGAATTTCGCGCAAAGCTACACGAGGGCTATCTGCGCTATCCGTCCCTAATTTAGCAGTGTAAGACTAGAGGGAAGGCAGCTAGTCATCACCACCCACCGCCAACTCTTGGGCTACTCTTTTACCAACGACTAGTGGGATTGACCGTCACATTATAATGTGAAAGAGCGAGCATGTTTTGGTGGAACGGGGATTCGAACCCGCGACCCGCAGATTGCGAGTCGAGTACCCTAACCACCTGGCCATGCTGGGCCCTGTGGCAGTTCCAGAGCTTTAATGATTCTTTGGTAAGCTTGTCAGTGGATGGAAAACAAAATGCAATCGTTAACTTGCATAATCTAACCCCTTTGCTGTGTATCGAGACAGTAATATTGAATCAATTACATTCTAAGCACCGAAAGATTTTTTAAAATGCTGTTGATAAATTTGAAAAGTACATATAAACATATAATTAACGTATGGTTCGTTTTTTTCAGTTCAACTCAGAAGGATATATATATTTTCTTTTTTAGGGATGACTGTTCATTGCTGGTTGTTATTTGTTTTTCAAAAGATAATACGAACACATTTTGCTCACCATTCCCCTGACAACATGTTTCTTGAGACTATAACCATTCGTTTTGACCACCCGTCTTTCTAGATTCTAATCTGTTCCACTGAATTTGTTGTTTTCATTATCTTGTTCTTTCATCCTTGTATCTGGTTGTCCTCATTATGTTGTTCTTCCACCCTTGTATCTGGTTGTCCTCATTATGTTGTTCTTCCATCCTTGTATCTGGTTGTCCTCATTATGTTGTTCTTCCATCCTTGTATCTGGTTGTCTTCATCATGTTGTTCTTCCATCCTTGTATCTGGTTGTCCTCATTATGTTGTTCTTCTATCCTTGTATCTGGTTGTCCTCATTATGTTTTTCTTCCATCCTTGTATCTGGTTGTCTTCATTATGTTGTTCTTCCATCCTTGTATCTGGTTGTCCTCATTATGTTGCGCTTCCATCCTTGTTGTAACTGGAAGCTCAGCCTCTAGTGTTGTCATTGTCGTGTAGTGTACAGAGATATCCTATTCATAGACTGAGAAACTATTTGAAGCGAGTCTAACCTTGCATCTGTATTTCCGTATGAAGTCTACTCTCAATATGCACTCTTCTTCAGTATCAGTTACCTACATATCATATTGTGTAGAAAAACTCTCCACAGTTAGGGCACTTCTAGCTTCCCGTTTACTGGAACTTTATGACCACTTACTTTTCTCATCCTCTTGCCTTAGCTCTGTAGATAATTGCTCACTTTCATTGCTAGATCGTTTCGAATAATAGTAGATGTCGATCAACATGGTACAAGGCTTTCCATCAATGAATCTATTATCTCGTGGACTGGTATCTTTAAATAATTAACTCCTTATCTCTGTTGGGGTAGATGAACTATTCTCCTCTGAACTTCATCTCCCAAGTCCAGCTAAGTCCTGTTTCCCGATGTCTGGTTAACTCTATATTTCTTGTATGTGTTTGGGTTTGGGGTTGATCCTCAGGGTACTGTGTTCTTGGGTTATTATCATCTGTTGATTGGATGCAGCTTAGGCTGTAATATCCGTGTTCTCCATACTTATAGCAGTTCGCTTTTTCTGCCAACCTTTGCGAGCAGTTTTTATATCTTACAGGCAGTTTCTAGAAATATGTCCTTTGAAAAAGCAGTTCAAACACCTGCTGCTTCCCTGTTGTTTATTTCTTCCGTTCTGAGTAAACAGCCGTCTAATTGATTTTTTGATTTCTTCTAGACTTCAGTCGGAGGGAGTTTATGCTGGCACACTATTCCATCTGACGATTCCATAATTTCTGGATGGTTCTTTTAGTCGTTTAGCTGCAACTTTAATTGATTCAAGTTCCATCAACAAATAAATAGCTTCCCTTATAGGTGTACACCTACTATTTTTAGACCATTTCGCACATCCTCATCCACCACGGCATCTATGAATTGGTTGTATGCCAATGAATATGTAGACTGTCTAGATAAGATAAGTGGACAAGCTTTTCCTCTTCTTCAGCAAGTTCGGCTAAGGTCTCGTCTTTCCTCCTTCCTCTGCTCCTCAACTTTGCTTCATAAACTTCTTTCTGGTGTGAAACTCCTTCGAAAAGGCGACAATTCATACCTGGTAGTTGTTACAGCTCTTAGTTAGGAGATTGCTTAATTTTGTTAAAGTTGATCCTTTTAAATGTGAAGCAAGGTGAATAGCTTGTAGTTCACTACTCTATCAGTTCACTTTAAAAATTATTTCAAATTGTACCTGATATGCTTCTCATGATAGAATTCCATCACAGTCTTAATTTTTTGACTGGGCAAAGCTGTTAAACTGCCTGCTAAGTTCTATAACTTGAAGAAGGACCTGCAGTCGTAGGTGACAAAGCAGTAGTGGTAACGTTACATACTTGCCAATGAAATTCAGTCCCTAGATATTTTATCCTAGCATTGACCTTCTTTTGACCTTCGTTGATATTATTGTTATAATTTTCTGACGGCTTCTTGGATCTGGCCCGACATGGCCAGGTGGTTAGGGCACTCGACTCACAATATGTGGGTCGCAAGTTCGAATCCCTGTCCCACCAAACACGCTCGCCCTTTCAGCCGGGGGGGGGGCGTTATAATGTGACGGTCAATCCCATTATTCGTTGGTAAAAGAGTAGTCCAAGAGTTGGCGGTGGGTGGTGATGACTAGCTGCCTTCCCTCTAGTCTTACACTGCAAAATTAGGGACGGCTAGCGCAGATAGCCCTCGTGTAGCTTTGCGCGAAATTCAAAAACAAACAAACAAACATTCTTGGATCTTTTATATGTTTATTATTATATTTCTGCACTTCATTATGTCCTTTAGTATATATTCTTATAATACTTATTAACTGGAGTACCCGACAGTTGGACGAATGAAATAAAAACTCGTTTGTAATAAAGGATAGGAAATTGTGCTTTTATTTTTTTTCTTTACACAATAAACGTTAAAAGTTCAATAAAAATACATAAGGGTACCAATACTGAAAAGAAAGACATACTGTTTTCAATAATCTATCATTATGAAATTAGATGAGGGGTCCACTCCCTCATTACTTTATTTATGTTATACTGTATCACTGTGTCAAGTTGTGCTAATCTGGTAGTTTCCAAAACTAGATAGGAAATTATATGGGGGTCAACCCCGTTACCCCCCCCCCCCATCGACCTTTCTCATATCATCCTGTATCACTATGTCAAGTTTGGTGCTTATTGATCAAGAAATGTGGAAACTTATAAGGAACAAGATACACACACACACGTTGACGTTTATTTATATAGATTTACTTCTTAAATTTTGCTATAATCGTTCTGTACATTTCCTAGGACTTGATGTTGTCTTCGATGGAATTTATTGTGTTCCTAATTTTTCTGCCAATATTATCTCGATTTTGTAATTCCTTTCTCTTAACTTCCTCTCTGTCTTTGTTTTAACCTTTTTCAGTGTCTTTCTTCTTGATCATCTTTCCACTGTTTAATCATTTCCAACAAATATTCTATCTCTCTCCAACTACTTGTTGTCAACTTGAAATCCAGTCTTGGTTTTATTTTATCTGTAACAAAATAATCTCACTCCTAACATCAGTGCTCTAACAGTTTCTATAGTTGGGCAGATTCTTTTAGATTATTCGGTAAAACATAATGCAAAGTTCAGTCCACATACTTATAAAGAAAGCAATTTGAAGTTTCACAAGTTGGTTTAATTAACGATCACTTACTTCTTAATCTCGTGCGACACTTTCTCGTATTACTAGTACTTTGTCTTGCACTAACCCAATAATCAATTAACAGCTGTCTCTACATCTGTCTAACTGGTGTTTTATAGCATCCAGGTCATTTTCTAAACTTTGAAATGTGCTAGTCAAGTCACGCGCTCAGTGCCATGTGCAACATTGTCTTTGGAGAATGAGACACGGTTCACTTGGCGTTAATTAATGAAAATCACTAAACTATTCACAATTATTCTTTTATTTGTTTGTTATTAAGGGGCTATCTGCATTTTAACGTTGTAAATTGTAAGATTTGCCGCTGATCCACCGGAGGGGGCTCAGTTATTCTGATTAATAATTTCTGTTTTGACATTTCAGTATGTAAAGCTAAAAGTATAAAATATACATTAAAACATATAATTTTAAATAACGCCTAGATTGAGTACCAGACCTAACAAATAAATTACTGCTACAAAAGTACAGTTCCATTTGAAAATGTTACTAGAACTTGAGGCTATAAAGACCGTGAGTTAATGATGTAAGACCAGTAAATATAGAAACTTTTTATGTTCATGATTTAAAAAAAAATAATTTAACAAACATAATGCAGAGATTTTGAGAACATGTTTTTTAAATATTGAGCAGCATAAGACATTCAATATCCAGTAATTTTTTATCAGTAGCATTTCAAACAAATCAAATAGTTTACAGAATATTACTATTAAAGTTTTTACCACAAGAAACGTGAGTATAATTGAAATAGACAGCCACTAACTAAAAATTAACTTATGACCCTGGTATCTCGAACGTTCCCGAAGGCTCGAGTGTTTGCCTGACGCCCTCTATTTTGTATATATAAGTTTGTTTGTTTGTTTGTTTTTAATTATGCACAAAGCTACACAAGGGCTATATGTGCTCTGCCCACCACGGTATCGAAACCCGGTTTCTAGCGTTGTAAGTCCGCAGACATACCGCTGTGCCACTGGGGGGCTGTATATATAAGACCGGCGAGAAGTGACGGCATAGATAATTGAATAATTGCAGAGGGGCAGAGATAAAGACCTACAATCGAGTCAAGCCGTAAGTAAAGTGTGTAAATCGTTGTGAATTCTAGCGTGTGTTTAAGTTAAAGTGACTGTGGAAATTAAGTGTTTTGCAAAGTTGTATTGAGAAAGAATAAACTAGTTTTTTTTAAGAAAGGGCTTGTATCGCTGAAGTTTTTCGGAAAGAATTTCTACGGAAAATTAACAAACGACCAGAGACGTAACAGTTACTTACTTATTTATGACGATATTCTTGAGTTATATTTTCATATTTTCCGAATAGCTATGTACTTCAGTAGTTCAAATTTCCTGCGTACTTGTGACTTCCGCTGTCGTAACATAACTATATAGCCACAAAGAAATCTGTATGTAACTGAAGTATAAATCACCGGGAGAAACTAAAAGAAATCGGAACAAATAACTAATAACCACTGAAATCTGCAAGTAACCGAGTGATGAAACAGCAGGTAATGCTGTAAGTAACTCAGAAATAAAGCGAGAATGGAAAGCTATAAGTGACCATGGAATGAAGTTTAAATCAGAGCTAGAAAATGGTGTAACTGACCGACACATCAGGTGCTAACCCACTAGTAACTTACGAACTAAGCCCTTAATTAATGAACTCGTTGGTCTTTTGCTTACCTGTGGAATTTTCTCATTTTTTTTCTTTTAGATTATAGGTATCATACATTATTTAAGAAACAATTAAGAGCATCAGAAATTGCAATATTTTTAAAGTGTAAAATCACTTTTTAATGAATTATTCTAAGATAATTAATAACACAAATACTAATCCTAGTAACGTACGTAGGGCTTAGTTTTAACTGATTGATAGGTACGAATTACGTGTTTTTTCTTGTATTTTTTCATAACGACGCTTAGATTTTTACCGCAAACATATCTCGTAATTAGTTATTGGTAGTATAGGATTGTTATGTTTTTACATGATAGGCACGAACTAAATATACAACTCTCTCCGCTTGGCTTTGTTGATCTATTGAATTAAATAATAAACCCAAATAAAATCGCGCTTATAAATATAATAAAATCAAAGTAATACCAATTGTAAAAATACAAAACTTATAATTTTGGAAGAACACATCTGCGTAAATAGCTCCCCAAATGTGTTGTGGATATTCTGTCTCTCCAAATATGTTCCAAATAGCAGATACAAAAACAAGTAGGCCAATATCAGAAAATTAAAAGAATAATGGACAATGGTTCAAGGTCTTAAGCCCATAAAAATGTAATAGGCCTAATACTAATGTCTTTTGCAAATATAATTCAAATGTTGAATATATTTTCCATCTCAAAATTCCCTAGCCTCAACCGTGCAGTCTAGCACTCTTGTCTACCTTTAGACTGAGTATGTGATAAAAAGGGCTGATTAGTTTTATAAGCTTTTGAACTGCTAATTTTATATATATACTAATAAATCAATACATTGACAAGAGCTTGTTTAGTGTAACTACATAACTATTACCAGCGATGAAATTCAAAGAAAAGCACTTCTTTTTATGGAGATTGGCATCATTTTGCTGTAGAGATGAACTATAACCTGATTGGGTAATTAACATGTGATTTTTGCATTTTGTTCCTCGCTCAGCTAGTCACGTTTTGTCGCTGTCTCTAGCCTTGCAAGAGTGCACGCTGTCCGCTTGACAAGCAGTTAAACAACTCCAAGCTCGTTTAAACAAGAAATTTAACCGACTATGTTACAACACGCCCATGGACATTCTCAGTCGGTGACGTAACGTGGAAACTTCGTGTGGTTATCTCTCGAGTCAGTGTTCCGTTTTTATCAATAGGAAGGATAGTGTGGAATGTTTAAACAGTATTTTACAACAAACTAACAATTTCTAAGTAATTTCATACATTCCTCGTGTATTACCAAATAGACGCTGGTGTTTAGTAGACAGTATAATCAGCCTTATTTCATAATAGTGAATTACAAGTTTTCAGTAAGAGCTTTAGCTCATTATTCGATGACGAGGAACCCACTTTGAGACTGGTAATGGTTGGAGACGGCTTGAATGGGTAATGAAAAAAAACTGATGATGACAAAACCTTGTCGAAACGTTGTACATTTGCTGTTATGTTAAACTTATATTAAAGTTTTTCTTCGTTACCCATTCAAACCGTCTCCAACCATTTTAGCTCATTATGTTCAGTTAAGGTAGCCTATGTCACAAAGATTAGAGTAATATTTAAAACGAAATATTGAAATATTTGTTGAAATTGTTTTAAAATTTTGATATTTTTATTTGTACATTTAATATGTAACTGAATTGTTTATTACTTAATTCATTCATCACGTCAAACACTTGCTTACAAGTAAGTATGTTATTCTCAGAGTATTGTTACGTCTCTGGTCGTTAGTTAATTTTCCGTATAATTTCTTTCCGAAGAAACTTTAGCGATACAAGTTTTTTCTTAAATAAAACTGGTTTATTCTTTCTAAATACAACTTTGCAATACACTTAATTTCCACAGTCACGCTATAACAAACGCTATAATTCACAACAAACGTCTCACGTGCTCAACAATACGTCTCTCTCTGTCCGCAGTTCAATTACACAGTGTTGCCGTCAGTTCTTACCGGTCTTATATACAAGACTATCGCATATCTAGTAGCCTCTCGAGACTTCAGGAAGGGACATAATCCTTCTAGAAGTTCATGAGGTGTTACTAGAGTCACGTGACCCCCGCTGTCGTAACAATATGTTATATATGTATGTATGTACAGTATGCACAGTATGTTATGAGAGGAAGGAAAAATGCATATTCATAACAGCTTGTAGTTTTCATAAAGATAATTACAAAGAATTATTTTGTACCAGATTTGCCTCGTTTAAAATTTGTTAGCGTGACCCTTGATTTTACTCATCTTGGATCTAGATTCCGTTTTCTTTTTCTTTTTTGCTAAGTACACCATAGAGTTGGTGTGATAAAGAAATGTACACTTTTAGACTAAACTTGCAAACGTTTTTAAGAAAAAAGGTGAAATTTATATAAAGAATGCCAGGAATTTTGACCTAATGAATGACTGGTCAAAGTGACCTCACAATAAATATTTCAGTGTTTTGAAGCTGATGTTTGTAGGTTGAGAGCTGAAATGTCGCTTGGTCTAAAATTATGAAATTTCATTTATGTTTATATATATATATATATATGACTTCGAGAACAGAAATAGCATGTAAAATTCTAAAATGTCGTTATAAACCTAAATAACGTAAGTTCTCGTCGCTATTAAGTAATATGCTTCCCCGCGGAATCATTTTTATTTAAACTTGTTTCATTTTTCAAAGTTGGATAATATTTGTTTTCCACGTGTCAACAATTCGACTGAACTTATAGAATATATCTATATTAAGTATTACCAGAAACAAGCTTCAGGGAAAAACACTCCTTCCTCGCGTGGAGATTGGCAGAGTTTTTATTCTACAGATGAACAACATCCTGTTTAAGAGGCATATAATTACTTGTTTTACGCGCACTCGGATAGACACGTGGTCTTGTCACTAGCTCGAGGTTTTTAAGAGATCATCTATGAATATTGTCCTTCGGTGACATGACGTGGGGATCATATAGAACGTCGTCTGACAATCTACCAAGTGTATGTCCATTTTTATCACAATTTCTATATTAACTACGAACTTTATTCATATGAATCAGTATTTTAACTAAATGTTGGATTTTCAAAAGTTAAAGGACATTTCCAGTATTACTGATCTAAAGTAACAAGTTATCTTAACTAAATGTTGGATTTTCAAAAGTTAAAGGACATTTCCAGTATTACTGATCTAAAGTTACAAGTTATCGCGTGAAAAAGTATCGCTGCACAATTAAGAAATGGGAAGTTCACAGACTTCTACTACAGGCTTGTTGGTAGGAATGGCAAAGGGGTTTAGTGTGAATTATATTTTTATAGACAAAATGTTTTCTATGAACTTAAAACTTACCCAATAATACGTATAATTAACACGTGTTAGCAACAAGTTTAGTGCTGTACAATTTTCGAAACAGCACCTATTTTGCTTCACACTTTATCATGATAGTGTTATTGTACAATACGGAACAATAAATTGAATTTATATAGAGAAAAACCAGCCTTTGCTATATCTACCAACAAGCGTATAGTGGAAGTTGTAATACTCCCTTTTTTCTCAACTATGTAGCGATACCCGTTCATGCCACAACTTATTACGACACAACAACAATAACAACTATTTTATTTCAGACTGGTAAGTATCGCCTAGTAGTTTTCATTAGCCAAAGTGCTATTACTCAAACGTGAACTTTGAATGGTATATTTGTTTTCTATCCGTACACAATGAATTCGAACTGAAATGTATATCAAAAATATCCACTGCTCATTAATTCGTGATTTTTTGGGTAAAGTAGAACAGTAGTGGAAGATTATTAAAATTATTTAGTAGTAATAATTAACCTACCATGAACCACGGTAGTAGTTCAAAATAGGGATCGCTCATTTGCTGTTTATTATTATTATTCAATATTATGCCGCGAACCTACAGCAAAAATGGCTGTGAGTATTGTAATAAAACCTGGGAAGTATTACTAAACACATCATTACACATTGTTTTTAGTTTATTTGTCAACCTAGCAAATAACAGCAGCTGTATAACCGTTGACATCCAACTGTTTTAATGTAGTCTGTGGTTTATGTGGAGTCTCATAATCTACTACATTTATTCGTATATAGCTGCATGCAAGTCATAGATGTAATCTCATGTTTATATGGCAGGCATGACACATGTACCATAGCAATTATTAACTAACTGTTGTAACTGTATTGATGTCGCGTATCATTTGTTTATGTATAGGGTTCCTGCCCTTTCGGATAAGATGCTGCTGACAGAATCACAGTTTATTTGTTTTTACCACTGCATGATCGATTTCGGCCATGTTACATAAACGTCTAAAACGTTATACAAGCGTCTAGGCTGTCTTCCACAAATGAAATCTTTAAACCGTAGTTTAAAATATAGCACCAATTTAAGTTTCGAGCATCGGATCGGCAATCACAGTGATAGCTGATGTCGAATTATAGTCAACAGTGCGTGATTGCGAATTTTATAGATATTGCAGATAGAGTAGCCATCCTTGAAATTGATTATAAGGAGTGACAAGAATCGTGCAAGCAGGAGATGGCGAAAATGGTGGCAATTCTAGGCGAAAGTGAGGTAGAAATTTTGTAGCTATATATTTATTTAAAATATATTTAGTTTCAGATAAAGTATGCAGTAGCGACGGCCAATCAGAGTTTAGGGTAGTTACAGTGGAAGAGGTTCGTAGAAGTGTCACGGGCTCAAACTCCATAATAAATGGAGGAGGGAATAGGTATATTAATATAATCAATTCATAATTGTTAATTAACACATTTTCGATCTCGTAGAGTGTACAAAAAGTCACTCTAAGAGGAAATCTGGCCAGCTGCAGCAAAACCGTGACCGGCCTTACTATGGCCAACGGAGAGGAGGAGGGGAATATAACAAATATATGAAATATTTAAAATAATTATTTGTATACATATGCTATTATATTATACTTGCATTGAATATATATGAATGCATCTGTACAACTTCAAAAATTAATATGATTATCTATATATACGGTTGTACAACTTAAAAAACTATAAAGCCTTCATCTCAACAATCTATAGTATTTAGGAGAGTCAAAATAGGGATTTGTAACTTGAGGAAATAATATCAACACTATGTCTCAAACCTTAAAATTATTTGTTTACTTTTTTGCGATCGTGTTTTCACTTGAAGCTACCTATCTTGTTTCTGTATTTGTTGAAGCTACCTATTCACCCTATATAAAATAAAAAAAATGTAATAATCTTGTTCAATTCGGTTTTCATCATGATATTTTGTACATGTATGTGACCATTATGGGGCGATAATGTCAACTTACGAGAATCTTACCTATAAATCCCTACTGGTTTATCTTTTACCACCTGTCTAGTAATGATTAATTTCGGAGTATTTCTTTTTTATCACTATTCTACTACAATAGGAACAACTACCTTCTCGTTAGACACAGTAAATGTAAAGCAGTTTGAATGTGACACGTTATTTTATATTCAATTTCTAATTCCATTCAGCATGAGAACCATTTGTTAGATTTGATAGAAAGTGTATCCCCAGTGCCACGTGAGTCCTACAACTTCACATGTATTTTCTATTAGAAGATATTCTGCTGTTCCTACATTGTAGTTGATAGTTTTATTTGTTTATGTTGTATATGCTTTGCTAATTTCTTTTAGCTAAGCTGTTTAAAATTGATTTTATCGATTGAAAGATGTTTTCTAATGTTTTTTTTCCATTAGATGTATTTATGAATTTGACATTAACTGTAAAGTCTTAGTTGGGATGTATTTATGGGGTTTACATTAACTGTAAAGTCTTAGTTGGATGTATTTATGGGGTTTACATTAACTGTAAAGTCTTAGTTGGGTGTATTTATGGAGTTTAGCATTAACTGTAAAGTCTTAGTTGGACGTATTTATGGAGTTAGCATTAACTGTAAAGTCTTAGTTGGATGTATTTATGGAGTTAGCATTAACTGTAAAATCTTAGTTGGATGTATTTATGGAGTTAGCATTAACTGTAAACTCTTAGTTGGATGTATTTATGGAGTTTACATTAACTGTAAACTCTTAGTTGGATGTATTTATGAATTTGACATTAACTGTAAAGTCTTAGTTGGATGTATTTATGGAGTTTACATTAACCGTAAAGTCTTAGTTGGACGTATTTATGAATTTGACATTAACCGTAAAGTCTTAGTTGGTTGTATTTATGGAGTTTACATTAACTGTAAACTCTTAGTTGGATGTATTTATGAATTTGAAATACATCCAACTAAGACTTTACAGTTAATGTAAACTCCATAAATACATCCAACTAAGACTTTACAGTTAATGTAAACTCCATAAATACATCCAACTAAGACTTTACAGTTAATGTATGGAGTATTATTTGGATATACTTATGGACATAACGTTAAATATATAAACTGATAGTTTAAATTTTTGTCCTCTGTTACCTATTTCACAGACTTCCTAGATTGGACTATATTGTTGATATTTACTATTACTATATATTTTTAAAGACTTTATATTAAGTGATATTTTGCTCTTGTTAACCTTCCTTTCCTTCTATTCGTACCTATCTCTCTATATTGTCATTCTGTAGATCAGTTGATAGTTACCACTATACACGATGGATACACAATACTCTAACGTGTGGCGATGTCAGTAAAATCTACTGCAACTTTACTGTCATGAACTTTTAGCTCTTTTTCTTTTTGCTGACGTATTACAGGCATAGAGCAGGCGTGTAGGAGGCAAATTTAATGTGTGTATGTGTAGGAGGGGGGCAAGATTTATTTGACCGAGCGAAGCTGGGGAATGTGCGCTATAGACGCATCCATTACGGCCTGGTTCCGGGGCTCGACTTAGGGTCCTGAATTAAATTTTCTACATTCTCGTGATTTTCCTGGAAGTAATTTTTCTAATTTTGATTCATTTTTACTGGGGTAGTTTGAAAAGTGGGGGGCCCAGGCTCCCACGCTTCTTACGCCACTGTTGAATACGAAAACGTTTAGTCTCTCCTCATATATTAAATTTTAAATAACTTTCTTCAAAAACCAAATCCATAATTCCATTCTGTGGTGCTCAAAAATAGAATTTTTGGCGTTGAGTTATCCAATAACTATTTTTGCTCATATTACACTGTCGCTACCATTAAGCTATTGCAAACAGCTCCATATTTGCTCCACAAATTTCCTTAGTTATTGTTATTGTCTTTTTAGTATTTTTCTATAAATTGATAAATATCATAACTATGTGGAAGGAAACACCCTGTTATTTCTTCATAGGTATGAATTTCTATTTAGTCTGCACAAAGAAATAAAATCTGATTACTATATCCCAGTGACCTAGCAAAGTGGAAAGTATGGGCCTTAGAATGAAGTAATATTACATAGTGATTACATAGTAATATTACTTGAGTAATATTACATAGTGAATATTAAAATAATGAATAGAATTTTGTTCGCAATACAACATTGTTGTACATGTTTTCATTAGCGCCCAGTTTTACCTTCATGAAGCGCTGTGATCTTGGCTGGAATCATGTTGAAACTCAAGGGTTAAGGCGCTGCAAACGCAATACTATATCGTCTAGGAAGATAACTGCCCTTCGTTCATAGAAGTTAGAATAGCAACGTTTTTAGATAAATCCTTTACTTGACAAGCTTGCTATTTAGAATTTACTAAAATTTTCAATATTTCAACTTATTCGTATAACCTTTTTATCTATTTATCTATCTGTTCTTCACTTCTTTATCTCTTTATCTATCTGTTCTTTACTTCTTTATCTCTTTATCTATCTGTTCCTTACTTCTTTATCTGTTTATCTATCTGTTTTTTACTTCTTTATCTCTTTATCTATCTGTTCTTTACTTCTTTATCTGTTTAACTATCTGTTCTTTACTTTTTTATCTGTTCATCTATCTGTTCTTTACTTCTTTATCTGTTTATCTCCCTCCCTCTGTATATAGCTATCCTTTAGTCTGTTTGTTAGCCAGTTCATTTATAAATCTGCTTCCTATGTGTGTGTGTGTGTGTATTATTACTTTTCTGCTTACGTATTTTCGTTTTTAATTCCAAAGTTAACTAATGATGGTTATTCCTTTGTGACGTTTACCTTCAATGTTTTAAGCCTCTCGCACTCACCTGTGCCCTCACGCCCCGCCAACACATGATGCAGGAAGTGAGCGAGATTCATTTGCGTGTGTCCAGATAATCTGCTCCTGCATTAATAATTTCATCCAAAAGTTGATCATAGAAAGTAGCTTTCTTCATGTTAGTTTAAAAATTGTACACGCACATCATACATGGATCATTTATACGAATATGAGTAACGTTCGATTTCTCTTTCCCCATAATCGTTAAAAACAATCATTGCATTAACCTTTAAAGCAACACACTCACACGTACATAGAGTGATTGGTAAATCAGTAGTTTTAGAAGCATAACGGCGGCCCTTACACTCATCACGCTAAAAATCTGGTTTCGATACACGCAGTGGGCAGAGCACAAATAGCTCATTGTGTAACTTTGTGCTTAACAACAAAGAAGCAAAACTCGTTAGATCTGGTCTGTTTTCAATTATGTACATATTAAAGAATTGGCTTCTTCTAAAGGTAGACATATATTTTAACGAATTATGTGGAAATTTGTCTCCAAGTCTTGATTATACTTGTATTTTTATATTATGTTTAATATATATATATTCTCTCCTATAATGTTTTCATTTAGTTAAGCCTAAAGGCTCTTAAACTTAGTAATTAGTTATGAGTGAAATAGGAAATGACAATATAAACATTTTATATATATTTTACGTCT
>NW_013669894.1:88329-91912 GCF_000517525.1 Limulus polyphemus
ATTGTTCTTTTATAATGATTTAAGTTTCTCTGTTCAAATATCATTAGAACAAAAATCTTCATTTAAGGTCAAGAGCATGTGATTGATTACCCTGCACATTTTACACGAGACTTTTTCTACAATTAATGATTTGGATTGGTTGAAGTGTCAAAGCACGACATCCACAAAGCAAGTGTTATTACTACCCTCAACCTGTAAAGAATTCTATTTGAAACCCATCAGTTAAATAATCAATATTATAACAAATCTATTTTGTAGGATGGCTTTTTTTGTGATTGGCGAATATAGGCTATAAAAAAAATCCATAAAACTCCCATGAAGTAGAAGTTGTTTTCTGTGACACAAAAAGTACCAAATCTTACAAAGTAACTGGACGTTAGCTTCGTTCCATTGTATTTCCTGGATAACAATTGAAATATCTGTTTCCTTTTACATACTGTTCAGTAATTATATTATTATGTTTATAGTTTTACACCAATGTCTTCGCTTAATATTCTGTAGGCCCCCGTCTCATATTTGATATAAAATAAGTGCAACATTCACATACTGTTCTTGATGGAGACGCACTTCATTAATGATCGGGCTGTAAACAAGTCACGGCCCAGCAAGATTTCTAAACAATAAACTGATGGTAGTATTCCAAACAATAAACTGATGGTAGTATTTCAAACAATAAACTGATGGTAGTATTCCAAACAATAAACTGATGGTAGTATTCCAAAATAAACTGATGGTAGTATTCCAAACAATAAACTGATGGTAGTATTCCAAAAAATAAACTGATGGTAGTATTCCAAAAAATAAACTGATGATAGTATTCCAAACAATAAACTGATGGTAGTATTCCAAACAATAAAAAAAGGCTTGAAACAACCTACTGCCAATCTGTAATCACTGAAAATACATTTCCATAGAAATGTATATATTTCTCCTAGAGCAACCAGTGCATCTCGAGGCAATGCAGTGGCTACTCATAACACTGTGTTATAATAAGATATCCCGTCTAATCAAGATTATTTGTAATGTATAGTCACAATAAGTTATTTGAGCACACATGTCATGTACTGCTTAAATCTCATAGCCGTGGATTCCGTGATAAAACTGTATATATAATATACTGCCTTCGAAGTGATAGATTCAGGAACAAATGTAGAGTTCTCTTTAGTGCACACATAAACACGATATTGAAAAATAAGGTGTCTGTTAGAAACGATAAAGCATATCAAGCCTAACATTACGGTTATATAGAGTTAAAATACCCATTATAAAGCCGACGATGTTAAACTATTGTCTAAGAAGTAAATGTCTATGTAAAAATATTAAAATTCTATGAAAAAAAAATGTCTTCGTAAATATATATTTAACTTATACAAAGAAAATCATCCATTAAAGAGCTTTAAAACTCAAAATAAAAAGGCATATATGTAACGTACAATTAGGGAAAAAAGATTAGGCATGGTTAGGGCACTCGACTCGCCATCTGTGGGTCGCGGATTCGAATCCTCATCGCCGAACATGTTTGTCTTTTCAGCTGTGGGAGCGTTATAATGTTACGATCAATCCCACTGTTCATTGGCAAAAGAGTAGCCCAATAATTGGCAGTGGGTGGTGTTGGCTAGCTGTCTTTCCTTGTTAAATTAGGGACGGCTTCCTGGAGAAGAGATGGGCGCCACCAGCTAAATCTTCCCGAGAATCACCGATGATTCATCAGCATCCAAGGTGCCACACCGGTCGTTAACGACCTCCGGACTTAAAAGGAATATTAAACAAAAGTATTTAAGATAATTTTAGTCAATTTTATAAAATTAAAACAAAAAATAGAACGGATAATAAATTTTTCAAAATGTGTCTTAGTCAAGATAAAACTTTGAAGAAATGTCCAGCATTATCATGTCATATTATATTAGTCAAGATAAAACTTTGAAGAAATGTCCAGCATTATCATGTCATATTATATTAGTCAAGCTAAAAACTTTGGAAGAAATGTCCAGCATTATCATGTCATATTATATTAGTCAAGATAAAACTTTGAAGAAATGTCCAGCATTATCATGTCATATTATATTAGTCAAGATAAAACTTTGAAGAAATGTCCAGCATTATCATGTCATATTATATTAGTCAAGCTAAAACTTTGAAGAAATGTCGAGCATTATCATGTCATATTATACTTTGAGCTAGTTCAACTTGGAAATATCTTTTGGTCTTGCATTTGAGGATTGTAACTATGTCTATTTCGAACGTATGGTACAGTTTAAGAAGATCAAGTCCTGACAGATGTTTAAGATATCAGTCAGTATATATGGACATAGAGAGTCTCTTACACCCGTGGAGCAACACGCGATGCATTTTTCCTGATCTCTCACCAGCGGTAGCCTCTTTAGTTTCCCCTAGTAACAGATGCGTTCATTTTCGATTGTCGTACAGACTAAACAAGTTAAGTTAGTATTCCTGCATTTGTAAGTCTTAACCAGTCACCATACGGCCAATCAAGTAGAGAGAGTATTTTGCAAGCTTGTATGTTAATAACATGCTTAGTCAATTTATACAGCTATGCTTATTTCATAAGATTTGAATGTTATTCGTCGAAACCCCTGCAACTCTATCAACCAAAAGCATTGTTGTCCAAAAGTGGACTCTTGTTATAAGTTTATTACAAAACAAAATGTAGGAAAACTGTTATCATTACAATGGGAAATCATAATTCTTAAGTTGACTCGCTGTATTTCCTTCTCAGTTTTAAGCAATTGAGGTATATTTTTCGAATAATAAACACTAAACTGTAGCATCGCTAGAAGACGCTCAAGTCCAGAGCTGATGACTCTAACTTTTGGCATTTGTACCACAAGTTCGATTGATTATGTCCAAGTTCACGTGAGCTTGTAGTGAACCCCTAGGCTGCTTACTGATATACGGTTTAATATTATTTCGTTACACACACGTTTGTCCAAGAAAATAAAGAAGTATATACGAGATCTGGGAATGATGTTAAAAACAGGATTCACTGTAGAATAGAGAATCGAAATGAAACCAGACTTGGTCAAATTAGCAGGCTTGAGATGAAAGAAAGAACACTGCAAAAAATAATTAGTGAATTTAATCTTATGGACCATATATCTGACAATAGTGCTCGAAAAAGTACACTTTTTTAATTAATCTAGCATTTTACTTATTGTAAGTAAGAGTCTTTGTTTGAACAATATATGATTCCAAATGAAGATATAACCTCAATAATGAAAGTTGTATTGGGTTTAGATTACAACGTTGTCAGATATGTGTTTATGTACTGCTTTTCATGTGTAAAATTGATTTAATTTCTCTGTTTCACTTTGTTACATTGTGTTAGCGTGTTACTTTATTATAAACATGCCACTTCATCACTTTGTTACATTGCGTTAGCGTGTTATTTTATTATAAACGTGCCACTTCATCACCTTGTTACAATGTGTTAGCGTGTTATTTTATTATAAACATGCCACTTCATCACTTTGTTACAATGTGTTAGCGTGTTATTTTATTATAAACACGCCACTTCATCACTTTGTTACAATGTGTTAGCGTGTTGTTTTATTATAAACATGTC
>NW_013669894.1:92808-94787 GCF_000517525.1 Limulus polyphemus
AATGTGTTAGCGTGTTATTTTATTATAAACATGCCACTTCATCACTTTGTTACAATGTGTTAGCGTGTTACTCAATTATAAACGCGTCATTTCATCACTTTGTTACATTGTGTTAGCGTGTTACTTTATTATAAACATGCCACTTCATCACTTTGTTACAATGTGTTAGCATGTTATTTTATTATAAACATGTCACTTCATCACTTTGTTACAATGTGTTAGCGTGTTATTTTATTATAAGCAACGTCACTTCATCACTTTGTTACAATGTGTTAGCGTGTTACTCAATTATAAACGTGTCATTTCAACACGCTAACACATTGTAACAAAGTGATATTTTATTATAAACAACGCCACTTCATCACTTTGTTACAATGTGTTAGCATGTTATTTTATTATAAACATGTCACTTCATCACTTTGTTACAATGTGTTAGCGTGTTACTCAATTATAAACGTGTCATTTCATCACTTTGTTACATCGGACAACAATGTACATTATGATAGCATGTTACGTTATAAACATGCTATTTCGTCACTTTGTTACATTGTGTTACATCTCGTTCGTTTTTAGATAAAGTTCTATGTATGTTATTCTTCTAAGTGAAATCTAAAAGTATAACTTCATAGTGAGTCTATGCATTGTATATTACACTTTATCGCAGACGTGGTTAAAATGTTTGAAGAAAGAGAGCACACATAAAATTACTTGATTGGCGTAATCGTCTTGATCAATCACTTCTGTACTGGATGCGAGTGGACATATTATTTCCTGACAGTTTTTTTTAAGCTCGTTTTCATTATCTGTGCTTTATGCTTCACTGTCATGAACACTTTTATAACGTGGCTGTGATAAATTGAGTTTTCTGACGTTGTCTTAGTCTGGTGAAAAGAATTTGAATCTCGAGAAGAACGTCATTTCTCCAATATGGAAAAGCAGAAAAGAGCTCGTACGTGTTCATGCTTCCATGGTATAAATAAATTGAGGTTCGATGCGTTTCTAAGATGATAGGAAATCATCCATTTTTAATTTCTACTCATGTAAAGGCTGCTTCATTCATTTATTATTAAACCACCTCCATGTAGTTCCGGTAAGAGTGCGTGCACCACGAGTCTTAAATATGCACAAATAATCGGGCTGTATCGTAACATAACAAAGTGAATATAGTACAGGAGCAGACAAGTGTGGTAGATATAAGGAAAGAAGACCAATTTAAAATATCAAGTACAGAAATAAATAGTGAAAGTTGGGGTTGGGGGACCTCAGAACTAAACTTTATTTTAAATTATTATTAACTTTCGATCAGACCAAGCTATGTACTTGGAGCGAAACTAAAAATCAACCTCCCAATCAGTTGGGCTAATTAAATACACACTGCTTACGTTCTTATAAAGATTAGTGTGCTTTGTTTCATCAGTTAATTACTCTCGCTGTTAACAATATTTTCGGCCGAAAACAAATTATTAATTATCAGAGAGATTGATAGCTGTGACAAAATCAGCTTCTGGGTTAGAATACAAATCATGAAAACTCCAGAAGATGAAAACAAAAATCAATCATCAATGTTAGAATACAAGCCAAAAACAACCCCAGAAAGATGTAAGCAAAAGCATCTGTCAAGCATAGGATACAAGCCAAAATAACTCTAGCAAGGTGTAAACAAAAGCATCCGTCGAGCTTAGGATACAAGCCAAAATAACTCTAGCAAGGTGTAAACAAAAGCATCCGTCAAGCTTAGGATACAAGCCATAATAACTCTAGCAAGGTGTAAACAAAAGCATCCGTCAAGCTTAGGATACAAGCCATAATAACTCTAGCAAGGTGTAAACAAAAGCATCCGTCAAGCTTAGGATACAAGCCATAATAACTCTAGCAAGGTGTAAACAAAAGCATCCGTCAATGTTAGGATACAAGCCATAATAACTCTAGCAAGGTGTAAGCAAAAGCATCTGTCAAGCACAGGATGCAAGCCATAATAA
>NW_013669895.1:0-7052 GCF_000517525.1 Limulus polyphemus
ATAAACAACTAAGTACATTTTGTACTTTAACATGATCAATGATATATACAGATTTGCTAACTACATAAGCACGTATGAGTATTCTGTTCTTCTACATGAACAGAAATATAAGTTTGTTAGTTAGATAAACAAATAAATACATTTTGAACTCAAACAAGAATGGTGATACACAAGTTTGTTAATTATATAAATGGCAGAAAATAATTTAGTTTCCTGCTCAAAGATGTTCTTTTGAAATTCTATTGGGTGATGATGTTTTGCTGGAATTTTCTTGAAGTTATGTACAGATTGTGGCTTTGATGTTTGGGTAATTTTAAGAGATTTGTACCAGCAGGAAAGTAATCATAATATCCAAGTGTTTTGACATCAAGTTCTATTCTATTGTGTTTTATTTTATTTTAGATAATATTTGTGTATCAATCCTGAAACAGTCATTAAAAGGGCAGTTATAGGTGTTCCAAATCTTGCTGATGATAAATTCAGTAAAGTTGTCACTCCTGAAGATGTATAACGTTTTTATTGCATACAAAACATAATCTAGAAGCAATCGTGTCATCTTCTTTGGAGAAAAATATATACTAAAGTTTTGCATAAATGTGATACTTTTTTTACAGTAAAAAATGGAACCAGTGGTGAATGTTATGAAATTTCTCATAAATATTTCTTTTGTATACACACAGGGATAATAAAAGTTGTGTTTAGTGCTATAAATAACTATATGATTATATTATGTTCGAAAAATATTAAAAATGTCAAAAAATAATGCATTAGAATAGAATGTTCTAAAATTACTGTAACTTATTTGGCTTTCTAACTAACCTACAATTAGGTTTATAAAACTAAAATTCATTATTGCTTGAAGCAACATCTTTAGTCTAAACCTATCAAGCATTGGCTTTGATTTCCAAAACAAAAAGAAAACTTGTATGATTTATGTAGTATAGAATGCACTCTTTCTATTGGTTATAAAGATGTCCAATAGCAATGTTAGAGAGAGTTATAGATAGACATTTCTTGAAAAACAGAGGATAATTGAGGAGCATGTCATTTGGGTTGAAATTTTATATTCTAGCTTGTCAGTATCTACAGCATGTGTTTCTAATTGGTTCAACAATCTGAAGCCCTTACAAGAGAAAAAAATCTATAAATGAAAAGTCAGAGCATCACCAAATCGTGCAGAGAGGTACAGATTGAGAATTTATTTAAATATATATATATATTTTTGAAGTTAAGAAACTAAAACTCAGGTAATAAGTTATAAATTACGTTTTGATACCAAGTTTATTAACACTGTGAGATAGCTAATTCTACTTTTATTTTGTTATGGTTTTATTTAGCGTTACTTTATTATTCCTTCTATCGTTTAGTTCAACTATAAATTTTTAGTTACATTAAAGTGCTATCTCACCTTCTAGCTAGATTGTTTGCAATTAAGCACAAAGCTACACAATGGGCTATCTGTGCTCTGCCCACCACGAGTATAGAAACCCGGATTCTAGCGTTGTAAGTCTGCAGACATACCGCAGTGCCAAGGGTGGGCTTCTAGCTAGAGCATGTTGATGTTGAGTATGTATGTATTATGAAACTGACACAAGCTTCCCCTAGTGGTGACATACAGATATAAATGTTCTGAAAGATTATATAGATTTATGTTAATAGCTAGTCACATGAGATGTAACCTCATGGTCTAACCACTACATAAAAACCACTTCCTTGACTCTTAAATGAATTGGTTCACGATACAGTTCAAATTATTGCTAATTATTGTCCAATATTATTATTGATCTTGAGAAGTTGTTTTATTAATTAGTTTTTAAATTCTTCTGCTTCTTTTTCCTAATTCCTATATTTATTGAAATTAATACCATTGAGATATATGTTGTATTGTTTATTAATATTTGTACCTAGACCTGGCTAGACATAGGTTTACTAGTTGTTTTTATAGAAGTGATAAAATCTGTAGTTATTTAAAAGTTCTATTTTGGATTTGTGTTATATTTTAATAAATGTTTTTTTTTCTTTTAGCCGGGTTGTATTGGCATTTTGTTTTAGTCTGTTTCAACATGCATAGATCATAACATAATCTAATTAAAGTTTGAAACTAACTCTGTAGAATGGTTGTGTCTTGTGCACTTTGAATATCCCATGTCAGTAGGGTTAAAGAAACACCACACTGGTTCTTAATCACATATACATTCTTTTGTATGATCTGTTACTTTAAAACAATATCAAGGAAACAAAATTAACACTTACTTGCAATAGTCATAACTAGTGTTGGTTTCAGAAACTATATTCATATCAACAGAAAAGTCACTGACATTGAAATCTGACAGAGTAAAGTTCAGAAATCCATTCAGTGATCCATCTGGTGAAATTAAAACTGAATAGAAAATTTGGTCAATAAAACTAGAAGTAAAGGCGATGATCAATGCCTGAAAAGTAAGAATATAGGATTGATAGTTCAGAAAATAATATACTTTCACCTAAATATCTTAACTAGTTTTGATAGTGTAGAAACAAACATGCTTCACACCATTAAGTAGCTTTGACAATGTAGAAAATAATAAAATTCACACCTTTAAATACCCTACTGCATTATTAACTAGCTTTGATAGTGTAGAAACAAACATGCTTCACACCATTAAGTAGCTTTGACAATGTAGAAAATAATAAAATTCACACCTTTAAATACCCTACTGCATTATTAACTAGCTTTGATAGTGTAGAAACAAACATTAAATGCTTCACGCCATTAAGTAGGTTTGACAGCATAGAAAATAATAAAATTCACAACTTTAAATGCCATGACATATAATCAAACAGATTTGACACTGTAGAAAATAATAAAATTATAAATTATAATAAAATAATATAATTAATTAGGTCTGACACTATAGAAAATAATAAAATTCATGGCTTTAGTTTTTACTGTAAAGAAAATAAAAAAAATCACTGTGTTAAATGTCTATTGCATCATTAATAAAGCTTGATAGAACAAAAAAGAACAACATTTTCATCTTCAATTTCTTACTGCATCATTACTTCTTAAATTAAATGAACATCAATTTATTTTTTAGAATTATTAAACTATTTAATTCTAAAATGGAGTAAGAATACAGTTACTCCGTACTTAGAGAGATTAGGCAAGTTAAAGACAACTTCTCGTTTCTACCAACATTAACATGTACTGTATTATCAACAACTTTTATTTTGTCACGATAGTAGCAATTAATAGTTTTAATATTACATCAAAAACGTCATTAGTCTGTACCATAATTATTCTTTAATTTTATCATTAATATAATAGTCAACTTCACACTCAAATTCTTTTTAAAGTATTTCAATATTCAGGAAAAATACAGTAGCTAATGCAAAAAGTTCATTTCATTTACACTGATTCTTAAGTTGTCGTGCTCTAAGTTCACACACGTGTAAAATATTCCTGTAATCCTGATTGGTTGATTCTGTTTTGGTAGGAATATGGTACAGAATTCTTGATTCCATTGGAAAGTTTTCTGTTATCACAAATGTAAGTATAGAGAATTATGTATTAAACAGCATGCTTTACTTGTTTGTTTTTAACACTAACTGATAGTAATACAACTTATAATGATAAAGGAATACTTCAGAAGTGTTCAGACAGCACAGTTATAGAAAAGTATTCCTGTAATCCTGATTGGTTGATTCTGTTTTGGTAGGAATATGGTAATTGTAATAAATATTTTTATTCTAGCCTGTAGATATTATATTGTCAATATGACATCCAAGTTACTCAAATAGTGAATTAGTTAAATAATGCAATATACCTACTTTGAAGTTTTATATTTTAAACCTTGATTTTTACACTAAATATACACAGAAGAGTTTTTTAGAGCTTCTGGATTGTCTTTAATGATAAGTCTTAATTAATAACTTAGCTAAGATATAGTCACATATAATTCATCCATTTTATTCATGAATAGAATATTAATGAAAGAGAATTGTTCTGTAAGTAAAAAAAAAAGACGACCTGTGGCACAAAGGGTTAGAAGCATTGGTGAGTGCACGGTGTGGAAATATGATCAGCATTTTAGTTTTTGTTTGTTAAAATGAAATTTGAAGCTTTTAAAATGTCGACATTAATCTAGTGATACAGATGTTCTTGAGGGCATACAAAGACTCCTTCATTAACTGAGTGATGACTGATATTAGTAAGTAATAACAATCACTTTGACAGTGATATGTGAATCAATCAGGAAAGATGATTGATTCACATATCACTGTCAAAGTGATTGTTATTACTTACTAATATCAGTCATCACTCAGTTAATGATGGAATCTTTGTATGCCCTCAAGAACATCTGTATTACTAGATTAATGTCGACATTTTAAAAGCTTCAGATTTCATTTTAACAAACAAAAACTAAAATGCTGATCATATTTCCACACCGTGCACTCACCAATGTTTTTAACCCTTTGTGCCACAGGTCGTCTGAAAAAAGTAATGAACTTCCTAGCATCAAGCCTGATTTCTAAGACGTTGTTCAGCAAAGCAAACAATGGAGCAAGAGGGAATGCAGCCACAAAAATTGTGACAAATCCAAACTGCAACACTAGAGGAGGAGAAAAAATTACAGAAACTTTCATTAACTTAATATTTTAGGAAATACCTTATGATTAATGGAATCAGATAGTAAATGTAATCTAAATTTACTAAAGTCAGTGGACTACAATAAATTATAATTTTACATAAATATATGTATGGTGACTCCTGAAAGTTTCAAACTTTTCAAACTGATAAAATCTAACCTAATGAAATTTATTCAGGTTTGGAGTTGGTTGAATCATAGATGTAATTTCTAGTTTGACATAAAAGTAAATACAGAAAGATTAACTTCACAATTAAGTAGTGTATTTAAGATGTTTTATTTAAAGAACAAACAAACAAAAACACAGACAGGGCCCTTTTTACTGGGTATTTCTGATAATTAATATTTAATAAATGCTTCCTCTGTACATTGTACTCATCTGAAACCCATACAATTAAAGGAATTTGTTTGTTTGTTGTTAAATACAAAATTGTACAATGTGGAATTTGACCCATGACCACCAATGAAATTGAATTGTTCATTTTTAGCATTATAACCCTTGAGGCTTACCAATGAACCAAGTTCATATCCCAATCTACATCATCAAATACTTACCATATGCTGCTCTAACTAACATTTTTATACACATTAAGACCAAAACATACATTTTAATCATTGCTGTTACATATATATAATAAACATTTAAAAAGATTTAAATTACTTTAGAGAATCTCTAGCACTCACATTCATAGTAGCCAGTTACTCAGTTATCTGGAATAACTCAATTTTAAAGCTCTTTAGTGACATACAGACTAAAGAGCTCATTCTTAAAATCTTAAATAAAAAAAGTTTTCACAAACATAGAAAAAATACCATTTTAATCTGTTCAAGTTTTTATGCAGAACATACACATCTATTATATCTAATGATTTTCACATTTTAGTTCAACTTAAAACTTACCCATTTCAAGATATTCACCAAAAAGACCAGTTTGTTCTTGATTTATTAAGCTGTAGTCGCTCTCCCACTGAGTTGGTGTACAGTTTCCATGATCACACTCCCCCTTTTTATGCACTAAACACTTCTTGTAAACCCGTAAGAGCCATCTAGATAAGTATAAAAAGGTTTATTTTCCCTAATTATTAAAACATGGTTCATCCACCTATGTAACATAAAAACATAATGAGTTTATGCTGCTTACATAAAGGTATAAATACTTTAATTTCACACACAATCTGATTTACCGCATGTTTGTTTGAACATTAATAATCCAAGAATCTTGAAAACATTGAAACCACTACTTGAAATAACACAGTTGTCTCAAAACAGGTTGACTGTCACACAAAGTGTTCTTACATCAAATTGTTACAATAAATAACTATTTAAACTGAAGATAAGGCTAGAAAACTTACGGAACACCCATTTCCATCACAGCATTAAAGGCCTGCTTCCCTACCATAATTATAGCTAACTGCAAAGAGAGTTCCAGCAAACACCCTCCTGTTCCACACTAGGAAGAAATGTATAAAAAACTAATAAACTATTGCAAAATTACTATTGCAAAACCACTTTTAAAAAAATCTTGGAAAGGAATAAGACTGAAAAATATAATAAGATAAAAAACAGTACACCAGAGCATGAAATAACTTGTCCAGTACCAAATGGTCTGAAAATTCATGTTGGGCACTTAAACATTTAAAGGATATGCTTGACTGGCATGAAAAATATCGCATAGATTGACTCTTCGTAGCTTAAACAACACTGTCTGTGGAGAGAGGGTAAACAACTCTGTTTTCTTACAGCCAGTATAAAAAAGAAGTGTAGTTTGAATGTAAGTCAACATTTCATATTTTTCGTACCATGAGTTTATGGTTTCATGAACCAACACCATTGCAAATGCAGGATTTCTTTTAGTTACATTGTTTATCAATTTGTAAATATGGCTGATTTCTATTATGCTGTTGAAGAAAACGTTGTCTAACCAGGGTTAAGACTGAGTATATACAGAGAGTTAACACAGTTTATAAGCTAATGCTGTCTTTGTTAAATGGACTACCTCAGCCAGTGCTGATAAGTTAAATTATGTGGTATCCTTTATACATATAAGAAAATGGCATTCATATGTAGCTTATTTGTACATGTAATCAGCAGTTTATGTATGTTACTAAGTCTGTATGTATATGAATCTCTACTATAATTCTGAATATGAATATGTCTGAGCAACAATTTTAAAAACAACAACAACCATTAATTTCACAACCTGTATACTGGAAACAAAAATCTTTGGAGTTTTTAATTATACCTGAGATTTATATTTATAACTACCGTATAAATTAAAACCTTATAACTACCATATAAATTAAAACCTTATAACTACCGTATAAATTAAAACCTTATAACTACCATATAAATTAAAACCTTATAACTACCATATAAATTAAAACCTTATAACTACCATATAAATTAAAACCTTATAACTACTGG
>NW_013669895.1:7905-10218 GCF_000517525.1 Limulus polyphemus
AAACACTAGCTATTCTTCAAGTACAAACCATTAACAAACACTAGCTATTCTTCAAGTACAAACCATTAACAAACACTAGCTATTCTTCAAGTACAAACCATTAACAAACACTAGCTATTCTTCAAGTACAAACAAACATAAAGAACTTACTTTCATTTTATGCATGATTTTGATTCGTTAACCAATAAAATGTATATATTTTTTCCAGATGTATAAATTATTCTGATAAACTTGTATGACTGTAACACAGTATTTATCTCTTACTACAATTAATAGGGATTAGAACTCTTGCAGTCAAAATCTGGTTAAATTTTGTTATTCTAAATTATGAACAGACGTATAAAAATAACCTCCATTCATTTGGATTTGCCAAAATTAGAAATAAATAAAACTTACCTAATTCAGTAAGGTAGGTGGCTACCCTCCCGTAAATCTAAAAAAGATGAAAGATTAGTTGGTTGTTTCATAAATCTACATAAAGGCTATCTGTGATAGTCATCTCTAACTTTAAACTGATAGACTAGAAAATGGTATCTAAAGACAATTCTTGGGCTACTCTAATCAAACAGTAGAATTTGACCATCACTTTTACAACATGCCCATAACTCCAAGGTGTAAAGTGCATTTTTACTGCAACAGGATGAGAACCATAAACCTTCAGGTTCAGAGTCCAGCACACTGACCACTGGGCCTACCTAACTTTAAAGTACAAATAATGAAAGAATAACAAAATGTATTTGATGCCAGTGTGATAATAATATGGCTATGTTACTTGTGTTTCAGTGTTCATTTTGTTTTGATTTTTTCTATGGCTTCTAATTTTACATGTTTGCATCAAGTGTCTCTAAGGCAAACCTGCATACATGCCCAGCCCATAGGTAAAAGAACAATAATAATAAATATACACTAACTTCTGCAAAGGAAAAGAAAAAACCCATAATATCACATTCTAAAGTTGATCAATATTTGTATATAACCAATGAGAGGTGACAAATGTGTTCTAATGTAAAAGTAAACAGGAAGAAAATACAAAATTGAAAAACGACTACCGGATAAGTTTCAAAAGATAAAAACATCAGAGTTATGTGCAACTATTTTGACAAATTAAAAATTCCAAACCATTTTCATTTCAGTCTTGAAAATGCAATTATGAAAAAAAACATTATATTATTTACATTTGAATAGAAAACAAGAGGTAACCTTACAAAATTACAATTAGTTACATATATTTTACTTCTTAATCTATAAGAAATTAAAGTAAAAAATAAATAAATGAATACTAAAATAAATAAATATATACACACACATATATATATATATATTTATATACATATACCACTATAAACTGATCCTTATCCATATTATCTTAAATAAAGTCATGAAAAGTACATCTTAATCAACTACAAATTTTCCTATTTAAGTGACTTACCAGGTTAAAGATCATGATACACACAAGATTCAATATTGCAGCTGTGACCGATGTAATGAGAGCTACCATGCTGGTCAGTGTTTGATTGCCACTCAAAGTGAAGTACAGTACAGTTTGAATGGATATTCTGTAAAGAATCACACCAACCACAGCAACAAGAGCTACTGTAACCTAAAGTACAAAAATATAATTTGTTAGGTCTGTAAAGAATCACACCAAACACAGCAACAAAAGCTACTGTAACCTAAAGTACAAAAATATAATATCTTAAGTCTGTAAAGAATCACAGCACCAAAAGCTACTGTAACCTATAGTACAAAAAATATAATTTGTTAGGTCTGTAAAGAATCACAGCAACAAGATCTACTGTAACCTAAAGTACAAAAATATAACATATTAAGTCTGTAAAGAATCACAGCAACAAGAGCTACTGTAACCTAAAGTACAAAAATATAATATCTTAAGTCTGTAAAGAATCACAACACCAAGATCTACTGTATCGTAAAGTTCAAAAATATAATAAACATTATCATGTTCAGTTATATGATCACGCTGTGTAATGTACTGGGATCAACATAAGAACATAATTATATGATCACACTGTGTAACGTAATGGGATCAACATAAGAACATAATTATATGATCACACTGTACTGGGATCAACATAAGAACACAATTATATGATCACACTGTACTGGGATCAACATAAGAACACAATTATATGATCACACTGTACTGGGATCAACATAAGAACACAATTATATGATCACACTGTACTGGGATCAACATAAGAACACAATTATATGATCACACTGTACTGGGATCAACATAAGAACACAATTATATGATCACACTGTACTGGGATCAACATAAGAACACAATTA
>NW_013669895.1:10228-18889 GCF_000517525.1 Limulus polyphemus
AAGAATCACAGCACAAAGAGCTACTGTAACCTAAAGTACAAAAATATAATATATTAAGTCTGTAAAGAATCACAGCACAAAGAGCTACTGTAACCTAAAGTACAAAAATATAATATATTAAGTCTGTAAAGAATCACAGCACCAAGAGCTACTGTAACCTAAAGAACTAAACATAACATGTTAAGTCTGTAAAATATCACAGCACCAAGAGCTACCATAACCTAAAGAACTGAAACATAACATGTTAAGTCTGTAAAATATCACAGCATGATAGAGCTAATACAACCTAAAGAACTGAAACCATAACATGTTAAGTCTGTAAAATATCACAGCACCAAGAGCTACCATAACCTAAAGAACTGAAACATAACATGTTAAGTCTGTAAAATATCACAGCACCAAGAGCTACCATAACCTAAAGAACTGAAACATAATATGTTAAGTCTGTCAAATATCACAGCATGATGAGCTAATACAACCTAAAGAACTGAAACATAATATGTTAAGTCTGTAAAATATCACAGCATGATGAGCTAATACAACCTAAGGAAAAGAACCATAATATGTTAAGTCTGCAAAGAATCACAGCTACCATAACACAGAAACATAATCTTGACCACAGGTGTGCTTGAGCTAAGTTAAACTATGAATAAACATTCTCTATCTTGTTCAGTGTCCAATTATATGACCATTACTGTATAATGTACTGGGATCACCACGAGAATGAAAGGTCGATGAGCCCCTATATTTTGGGAAGGAGTAATTTATTTACCAACTACACTAAAAGATTCAGTTCTCCAGATATGTCATCATACTAATTCATGGGACAGAATTACGTTTCAAATACAAATCTTTTTCTTTTTTTATAAAAAGACAAAATTAGTATTGATGATACTGTAACTTTGAAATTACAAACACCACGTTTAGACATTATATTTCAAAAATAAAATATGATAAAAACCAAAGAATAAACTTTGTCCAGGTTACATAAAAAGCAATGAGAATTTAGTGTGTTAAAATCTACAAAAAAAAAAACTTAAAAGGTGTAACAGGAAAGAAAAATTAATAGGTTCCCTTTTACACCTAAAATTGCAAAATTAACAGTCCTGCTTCTTTTGTATAATATGGCCTATTCTGGTCTTTACTATAAATTACTATGATAACAGTCCATGATATCATTTGTATTATTACTTCCCTATTACTTTTGATGATTTCTGTTAAACTTATAAAGATTATTAACAGTTACCTATATATAATAACAGAACATTATCTGTTTTGATTGTTATATAAAAAATTAAGAAAGTTGAATACATTTGTCAAAAAAAGCATGTATATTCCACACCCTATAATTTTCAAGTCTTGATATTTTGAAATAGAAAAATAAGCTTATAGATTAATTCTTTTATAAAACAATTGTAGAATGACTAACAACAATGTATGGCAAACATTACAGCTGTGCAACAAGCCATTTTTAAATGACACTGGAAATTCAAACACAATTTTTACAAAAAACTCGAAACCTTTAAAACATTCGAATTATAAATATTTGCACATAAAATTATCTTCCTTAAATGTACTGATTGCCGTATCAAAATGTTTATGGCACGTGGCACGTTACATATTGTACTTAATACTTTTGCAAAACATGTATATTTAGGAGTAAAGTTTCGTATAATGACGTGGAGTCATAGTCTTACGAAAGAACAGTTTTATTTTTTGTGTTCAATGGTGAATTTAATGTATGTGTTCAGTGGTGTGAATGACAAACACCACTATAGAGTGGGATGGATTAAGCACACAATTTCTAACTTGTGTTATGATGTATGTTATAAACAGGACTGCCAATGCTAAAGCCATCTACAAGACTTTTTTTGTGTTGTTGAACATGAAGTTGTTTTGGATGTAGTAAATCCAATGATGGAAGAAAAAAGTATGCTAGAGGTGTGAATTAAAATACTGGGGTCATTGTTGCAAAGGTTCAATGCAGTAATACAAGCCAAGCTTCAATAGTGGGAACATCAGTAGAAACATACACGACATCAAAGCTAGCCATTAAGGCTTAGTTGATGTAGTGTGTTTCTAAAACTGAAGACATCCTTAAAAAAGAAGTCTGTGGATGTTACATATGATGTGAGCATGCAAGCTATGGATCTGCTAAGACGTTAAAAGAATCATAAGTCATTAATATGGGTCATATAGAGCAGTCTGACTTGTGTGGGTTAGAAACACTGTAGAGTTATGGTGTGCATGAGTCAGTTTTATAGAAATTAGAACAAAGGTAATTAGGTATTAGATTATTTTTTCTTTATTTGTAACAAAGTTATCTTCAGTTGTTTTTTTTCCTGTGTGTTCTCTGGAGATGGGTTTGAATTTCTTTTTGGAAAAAATATTTTATTCTGTCAATGTATTCTGTATTATTCATAATTACAGTAATGTTGCCTTCATCAGAATTTAGAATTTTAATGTTTGTATCTTTCTTCAGATTATACAGGTATTTTATCCAACTGTTTCAAAGGTTACTTTTCAATTTACAATTTTGGTGAACTAAGTTAATAATCTTGTTAAATAATTTTTTTTTTTAATGTTTAAAATGCAGTTTCGGAACTTAAAAACAAAACATTTTGTTGCAATAAACTTTAACTAATTTCTGGTAGTTTAAGTCCATGATTTTTTTTGTACAGCTGGAGGTTGTTTGAGTTAGTGGTAGTTATTTGTTCTTTTACAAAGTGGGTCTTCTTCTAGCTTGATTTTCTAGGCAGGAAGCTGTTTTGTGGGATATGGTAAAACACAAGCCATAAATTCTGCAACTGATCCACACACACACACATACACTGGTATAGATATGTCAACAAGACTTTTGCTGCATTCCAATCAAACATATACAAACATCATCCATCCTAACATTAAACTCACCTTTAAACACATAAACAATAAATAATTATCTTTTCTTAACCACAAAATTATCAGATCTGACATGCAACTTAAAACCAAAATTCACTGCAAGAACACTCACACTGGCTTCTAAATCCCCTTGAATTCTGCTCATGAAACCAAAAAACCAATACATTGAAAAACATAAAGACAGTTTTAATACTGCTCAATAGACGTCACTGATGAAGAGATCAAACTTCTGAGGTATTTCTTTATTCACATCAACAAATCTCAGCCAGCTATTATTAAAAATAATTTTACACAACCACCAATACGAAACCTCAAACTCAACTTACAAACAAAATTTATACTAATCAAACCAACCAACCAACAACAAAATATTACACTGGAGCTTACAATTTATCCTGTTTAAAAACAACTTGCACATGGACAAAACTTGACATCAAACATAAAACTTCTGTCATCTTCAAATTCCCTCAAAAACTAAAATCCTTTCTAATTAGTAAAATGATGTCAAATTACACATAATATCAGTGTCATTTATAAAATAATTTGTAGTAACTTCCCAAAATGCTACATCAGAAAAAACAGAAAGAAAACTGAAAATTAGATTCCCTGAAAATAATAAAAAAATCCTCCCACATTTAGTACCATTGCAACTAAAAACTACCCTAGCATGTAATAATGCTTGGAGACGGCTTGAATGAGTAATGAAGAAAAACTTTAATATAAATTCAACATAGCACCAAATGTACAACATTTCGATAAGGTTTTGTACCTGATGATGACATATACACACCTATATACTTAAAATAAATTTATAAATAAATACTCACTAGTAATAACACCATAGAGCAGGAAAATATGGTGCATGGGACTCGTCTCTTCCAAAAGGAAACATGTGTTTCATTTACCTGTTATAGTGTATACCACGGAAACATTTAGAAAAAAAACATCGGTTAAAAAAAGGGGTTTTTCATAACTTGTAAGACATAAAGTTCAAACATGTGGCCTTAGAAAAAGAATCATAACAATGATTAAAACTGCTGTACTCTTCCTTGTGTACTCTTTTTTTTTTAATGGGTAAATAAAATGACAATTTAGTTATTACAACTTATACTCTGTTTATAACAAAAATAGTACAGAACTTAATAAGCTTTAAATGAGAAATGTTTCACAAAAGCATAAAAGTAGACATTTAAAACTTTCAATATCTAACAGTGCTCGTTCAAGGTCTTGGATTTTAAACATTTATTCAAGGTTCTTCATTACTTTTAACATCCATTTTCTCGACATAGCAATCTTGTAATCCACGTGTAGCCTATTTTTCTAAAGTAACTATTTCTTTTTTAAAAAATAATAGAGCATTTTGTAATATTTTATAACTTTCAATAATTTCAAGAAAGAGTTCGTACAAAAGATACACATGGTATGATATTTGTCTGATACAGTAATTTCAGTAACAATTTCAGCAAAACTCCAAAATTTGACAATTTTGTTGCATTTCTTCATAGATGTTTTTATTCTTGTTGTCACAGTCAGAATTACATTCTGATGATCAACTACAAGGATGTGATATCACCAGCAATAGAGACTTCTAAAAAACAAACAAACAAGAAAAGTGATGGAAAAAACTGATATTAAATTCTTTCTTCCATACTTACTTTAACAAAATGTCAGATTTTTGTTTTGATGTTTAATTTACACTACAAATAATGATATTCTTACACTTGTATTAGAGTTTTCTTTACTTGATAAATTAGCTAAATATTCTGGCCTTGGATGTTCCTGGTGATATAAAAAACAAAAGAAACCAAATTAAGATCAACAGTTCAAGTACAGCATCATATCTTTGTGTTAAAAACAATTCTACATATTTAAACACATATTTTTGAACACCTTTCTTGAAAGAGTAATTCTAAAGAACATTCAAACACTCTTTTTATAAAAACACTTTTGATAAAATATTCAAAGATAAATATTACAGAGTAGCTGTAAATATCATACCAGAAACAAAATTCTTGCAAAAATAATAACTCAAACTAAAAGTTAAAGCCCTGAGCACTCAACCAACTTGGGAAACAATGACATAACTACTTCATTTACTGTAAAATACGCAGGTGCATCAATCTGATGCATCTGTTGTCTGGTTTGTTTTACTGCATTTCAAAAAAACTATTTGATGAAATTGAGGTGAATTTTCTTCAGATTACGTCGATTTTATGATAATACAATATATTATATGAATTTTCAGCTTTGGATATTTTAAAAGGTTTCTTTGTAAATTTTTTTTAAGAAACAATTAACAATGCTTACTTTTGTTTTATACTGGATTTCAATTACTAATTATTTTACTTTTTTACATTGACAATTATCTTTACAGAAAACCTAGGGTTTCTACTGGTTATAAATAATATAATACTGAATGTCAGAGAGAACTACGGAACTACTGGCAATTCCTGAAAGAGAGGATGTGACATTTAGGCATGGCAAGAGGTATCTGATTGTTTATTTCATGGATCTGTAACCAAATAAGATTGAGGGCTATGAAAATTATGATTTGCCTGAGTGATGATGATATTATAATGAGTAATTTATGCTATATTTTGAACTTCTTGGAGGGGTGGTAAATACATTAGAGAAGAGGGGGGATGCCTAAAGAACTAGCTAAGGTCACAATTCTCATACTAGGGAAAATTCTAGATTTTTTTTATAAGAACTTATATACTATTAAAATATGGATTATTAGCTACATATTTTATGCTATATTTATTGTTATACCATCCGAAAGAAGTAGTTTAATTAAAATTTGAATGTAACTTACTAAAACCTCGTGATATGCACAGAAAAAGATGTCAGTGGGGAGAGGACTAAGTAAATATTCTTTTTCAGTGAATAAATTTCAACCATAAAGCATTTTAAAAAGTATGCGGAAGAACAACTACAGGTTTATAATCTATAATGTTTAACTTCCATAGTGTAGCTTTGTTTGCCCATAGGGGTAGGATGCACTCAGACAGGTTCTGCAGCATCAGACAAAAAAAAAGGCATTTAAAGAAAAATTATAGGGTACCACAAAAAAAGTGACCCACTATTTTTCTCAGAGAATAATAAAATAAATCATAGCATACAAAACAATGCGAATCAGATGCTGAAACAAAAAACACAGAGTAGATATAAATGATAAATGGAGATCAGTGAGTTTGATTGTTTCTTGATTTTCTTGCAAAGTTACCAGAGGGCTCTAATTTTGAAGTGGCAGACTAGAAGAAAGTGAACAAGTCAACACCATCCACAGCTAAATCTTGGGCTACTCTTTGCCAATGATCAGCGAGACTGACCATCACATCATAAATCACCAATGACTGAACATGAGAGCATGTTTAACAATGGTTTCAGTCCCACAGACTGCAGGTCAACCACCTTATCCAGCAGGCCATGCGGGACCCAGCTCATTGGGAATAAAATTCATTGGGAACAGTTCCACATACTTTTCAAAAAAGTGGAAAGAAATATGTTTTACAGGATTGAAAATTATAATACCAGCAGTCAGTATACGTGTAAATAAGGTGTGCAACCCAAAACGACACATGAACTTCTAACAGGACAAAACAGTGCGGAAAGTATAGCTCAAAAATCATGAAATAGATAAAACTAAATCATGAAAAGTTTCTATAATTCAAATGTAGCATTTTACCATACTGTCAAAACTTTATAAATCTAAAATATATACTGATAGATAAAACACAAACATTACCTTTTTACTTTTGCAGGAATTGCAAAAAAGGCATGAAATTGTTAAAATCAATAAACATGACTATTCATTAATTACTAAGGTAAAAGTACACATTACCTCTAAAGTGTCGAAACCAGTCATATCCCATAGGTGGGTAATCTTTGCTGAATACCTTTTCCACATTTCAAGAAATGTTACAGCTGAAAGTAAATAAACACTATGTGACAAAGTTTATCCTCAGTAAAGCTACATATCACAATGAAAAGGAAAATCTTCTTTAAACTGACACAGCTTATAATTTAGAATAATTAAGTCAACTATTCTTGTTCGTCAAAGTGCTAGTAATAAAAATTTACTTTATAAAATGTTTTCAATATTGTCTTTCAGGAAGCCGCACATTATACACTGAGAAATCTCTAAACAATAAAATGATTTTGGGGTTAGTTCAACATGCTTGATGTTAGTTTACAGTTATGGACATTTAAATTTCTAGCCATGTAGAAATTTGATGAATTTGATGTTGGTTTGGAATTATGAAGGTTTCAAGTATTGAATGTGTAGCAAATTCGATGTGCTTGATGTTGATTTGATGTTAAGGAGGGTTAAAGCTTTGAAGGTGTAATGAGTTGGAAGTGCTTGATAATGGTTTGGAGTTACGGAGGGTTCAAATTTTGGATGTGTAGTAAGTTCAAAGTGCTTAATTTTGGTTTGGAGCTATGGAGGGTTCAAATTTTGGATATGTAGCAAGTTGGATGTGCTGTGCTTGATATTGGTTTGAAGTTATATTGGTTTCAAGACTTGAAAGTATAGCACTATATGGCTATTATTTACTTTAAGTCCTAAACATATAGATTATTTCAACTTTTCAATATGAAATTGTGTTAAATATTTGAGGCTCCTGAAAAAGAGTTAAGCAAGAGGTCATCTATAAAGACACAAACTCAGTGTTTTTCACATTATCCAGAGGTATTCTATGTTAGCAATAGTTTCTGGACTTGAGAGTTTTGAGGTCCTAAAAGAGTGAACTTAACATCAAGTCTACGGTTTGTTCAGTGGCATTGTTGATTTCTGTAGAGTTTACAGTTTGTTCAGTGGCATTGTTGATTTCTGTAGAGTTTACAATTTGTTCAGTGGCATTGTTGATTTCTGTAGAGTTTACAGTTTGTTCAGTGGCATTGTTGATTTCTGTAGAGTTTACAGTTTGTTCAGTGGCATTGTTGATTTCCGTAGAGTCTACAGTTTGTTCAGTGGCATTGTTGATTTCTGTAGAGTCTACAGTTTGTTCAGTGGCATTGTTGATTTCTGTAGAGTTTACAGTTTGTTCAGTGGCATTGTTGATTTCTGTAGAGTCTACTGTTTGTTCAGTGGCATTGTTGATTTCTGTAGAATCTTTCAAGTGCCAAGCATTAACCTAGTTATTCCAGTTAAAACTGAGACATTAAAAACTAAAATAAAGCCTGAAGTAGAATACTAATTATTCCTCTTCATGTTAAACATGTAAATCTATATTCTTATAATACTTACCCCAAAGTGACATAAAAACAGCAAAAAATACAGTAGCACCATTGTCAAAAAGATGAGTTATTCTTGCAAAAGTGCATGTTTGGCCTAGTTTTCCAAATCTACATGCTTCTTTGTCACACTGAGGACACATAATAGTGTCCTTGTAGTCCTCACAAATATCCTTGCTGGGAAAAAAAATGCAATTTTTTAAGCTTTACCGAGCAAATAAAGTACAGCTGGCTAATTAATTTGATTAATCAATTACCTATAAGCATCTATTAGAACGATTAGTGTCATGTAAAATCATCAATTAAATGACATTATGTTTAAATCTATTTGTCACAAAGATAATCAAATCAAAATTAAAATTTAATCAACTGATGACAAAACATATCAACTAATCCAAAATCAGTGCTACCAATTATTACTCCTTGCAAATATTCCAACTGTTGCGTCAGGGGGTCACATGACTATTGTCACGCCGCCTATTTTCTAGAACTATCCTGTACCTTGGCGAATGCTCTAGCATT
>NW_013669895.1:19840-54840 GCF_000517525.1 Limulus polyphemus
TTATATAAGAGGGTGACAACGTGACGGGACAACAATGTGTGTGTAGGTAATGAGTAATTGAACTGCAGTCAGAAGTATTGTTGACGTTCGTTGATATAGCGTTTATTATAGCGCAACTATTGAAATTAAGTGTATTGTAAAGTTGTATTCGGAAAGAATAAACCAGTTTTATTAAGTAAGAACTTGTGTCGCTAAAGTTTCGTCAGAACGAAGTTACGGAACAATTAATTAACAAATGGAGACGTAACACAACTATTCAAGTCTAATGTAAGCATAATCAATTAGCTGAACAAAACTGATTAATGAGTCTAATGATTAATCACTTACCAAATTCCACTAATCATTCAGCTCTAACTTACAGGTATATCTAAAGTATAATTTAGAAACTAATCAAACCATGAGTTACACGGGTTATTTTTTTTCCTATGAAATATTTTAAGGCAACATTTACTCTTACCTAGGAGTATCACCCAACAAGGAAAGGCACCCATACAAAAAACACAGCACTCCTACCACTGAAGCGGGAATCAGCATATAAGTGTAAAATCCAAGCCAGGCAAAATACAGGCCTATCTTCACTCCAAAATATTCCCTGAAAACAAGTGAGAGGAACAAACACAGAAGTGATTTATATCAAACAAAACACAAAAGAATATCTATACAACATCGATTTTTATATACAATAACTAGTAATAGAAGGCAAAAAATCTTCCCACAAGAATAATTAAACAGGAGCTTACTTGGTTACACCTGACTAGCAAATAACGGGTTGAAGTGAGAACAGAGACATGTGGTATTCATAAGTCCAGTAGCTTAGTTGGTTACACCTGACTAGTAAATAATGGGTTGAAGTGAGAACAGAGACATGTGGTATTCATAAGTCCAGTAGCTTAGTTGGTTACACCTGACTAGTAAATAATGGGTTGAAGTGAGAACAGAGACATGTGGTATTCATAAGTCCAGTAGCTTAGTTAGTTATGTCAGACTAATGTGTAATGAATAAAAAAAAAAGAACCGAGACTCGTGGCATTCATAAATCCAGTAATAGGTTAGAATGAGAACTGATAGTTGTAATATTCATAAATCCAGTAGCTTAGTTGGTTACACCTGATTATTGAGAAAGAGGTCAAAATGATAATTGATACTTGTGGTATTCATAAGCCCTGTAGCTTAGTTTGCTAATAAGTCCAAATAGTGAATAATGGGTTGAAATGAGAGCTAAGACCTGTGGCATTCAAAATTCCATTACCTTACTTGGTTACAACACACTAATGAGTAATGGGTCAACATGAGAACTAAGACATGTGATATTCATAAACTCTGTTGCTTAGTTTGCTAATAAATCTGAGTAATGGAGCAACATGAGAACTAAGATGTGTGATACTCATAAACTCTGTTGCTTATTTGCTAATAAATCTGACTAATCTGAGTAATGGGGCAACATGAGAACTAAGACATGCGATATTCATAAACTCTGTTGCTTAGTTTGCTAATAAATCTGACTAATCTGAGTAATGGGGCAACATGAGAACTAAGACATGCGATATTCATAAACTCTGTTGCTTAGTTTGCTAATAAATCTGAATAATCTGAGTAATGGGTCAACATGAGAACTAAGACATGTGATATTCATAAACTCTGTTGCTTAGTTTGCTAATAAATCTGACTAATCTGAGTAATGGGTAAAAATCAGAACTGATACTTGTGATATTCATAAGCTCTGTTGCTTAGTTGGTTTTTTATATCTGAATGTTAAGTAATAGGTTCAAGTCTTCAATTTTCATTCTTCCAAAATATTTTTCCTGGTATACTACCATTCGTAGTTGAATATCTATTTTCTTGTTTTGTGCAAGTTTTAAGGAATCTATAAAGAACAATGAAAAATATTATTGGAGCTACCTTTATTTAGATTTTTGCCATATTTTTTTTAGAAATTGTTAGCTGAATGAAATTAATAAATCAGCAATATGTGAGAAAATTTTTCCTCGTACAGTGTTTATTCTAGGATTTTTCTCAAGTGGGCCAAATTCCCCACTTACTTTCAGAAAGTGAGCCATCCATGTAATGAAGTATCTGTGCCTTCGTGAGTCATAAAAGCATAATGTGATCAAGTAACATTTATTTGAAGAAACAGCAAAATTGAATCATTGCAATTTTTCATTTGTGTATGTACTGAAAATATAGTAAAATGTGGTATGTAAGCTAAATCTGACCGATTAATACACTTTCATTGAAACATCTGCGCATTCACTGACAAAACTTACACTGCAGTCATCTTCTCTGTGCCTTTTTTCCTTTATTTATTTCTATTTTGGCATCGTTTTGATGGAAAAATGTAACAGTTAGTTTGAAAATAAACCGCTTTTTGATTGTCTTCATACCTTTCATTTTTTCTGCCATTTATCAAGTGAATCTACCACAAAATCAAATGACTTCATAATGCAGCCAATCACGTTTCTTTGCGTATCCAAAACAGCAAATAACTATGCAGAAGTTTCCGGTTAGGATCGCGATCTATTGCTACAAAGTCATTCATAATACATTTTGAAGGGTGGGTGCACACAAAATATTAAAATGCATACTTCTATCTTTTTTTGTGTGAATTAATACTCAGGCAAAGTATGCATCCTAGAAGCAACGCTGTCCTATTTTAACTGACTATCCTTGTAGACAAATCTTGGTATTTGGAGTGATTTAATTTGAAATTCAACCAGTATAAGAAAATTGTCAACCCTGACTCTAAAAATGGCATGCAAATACAGAATGTTACTAAGATGATTACAATCTTTAAGTAATTCTCAAACTTTCAAACAGTGGTTTATCTCTTAAATAAATAAATTCTATACAGTTACTTGATTAATACTACTTACTTAATGTCATCAAGAGGTTGTTTTTTCCATACTGACCACACACCAGCCCAGTTGTTCATTAACCATGTCCGAGGAGCTTCGTCATTTGAAGAATTATATTCCCCCTAATAATATTACGGTGTAAATTATCAACATAACTATTAGTTTACTGCTACAAGAAATGAAATATTTCCAAGTATAATGACAACAAGGAGAATATTTTAAAATACGTTTTACTGGAAAAAAATATTGATAACAAACTACAGGAAAAACCCTATTACATAAATTCCTCAAGTCATAAACCTGAAATAACTGCAAAAATGACATCTTAAAATAATACACATTGACTATAGAAATACTTGTGGATAACACTTTTAATGTTTGAAAAACAGAGACAATAGTTGTGCAATATAACAACCATGAAAACTTGAACTTTCACAAGTACTTTATCAACAACAAGCACACTTGGAAAGGAGAATCCAATAAGTTAACTGACCTCATGTAAAGGAAAGGCGGCTTCATACACGTTATCGTTTATGAGCTTGTTTATTCCTGAAAACAACAGGAGAAAAACACACAGTATAAATATTTAAATATAGCAATAATAAATAAAATTATCTAAAGAACAATTGTAATGACACCAAATATTGGTACCACATATCATATGTAACATACCTAAGCACATATCTGTCATGTACTAAAGGTTGGCCATAATGATTAAGTTTTTGTTTAATTGGTTTAGGAAACCTATGTCTTTATTACTATTTATTAAAGATTTAATATTATGCCTGAGTTTTTATTTGTTGTTTTTTTTAGTGATATAAAGTATTATTACATTGTTATCATAATTTTCAGTTCTTTCCAGTGATACACTGCTGCTTCTTTGTGTACGAGTAATTGTGTTAATGTCCTTCTGATACACTGCTGCTTCTTTGTGTATGAGTAATTGTGTCAATGTCCTTCTGATACACTGCTGCTTCTTTGTGTACGAGTAATTGTGTCAATGTCCTTCTGATACACTACTGCTTCTTTGTGTACGAGTAATTGTGTCAATGTCCTTCTTACAAATTGGTGACTCCCCGAAAAAAGGCAAATATTCTGGAGAAGTATGAAAATCTCCAAATCCATTATTCCTTTTTTTATTTGACATTTGCAAAATGTAAATTTAGCTCGTCAATTCTTCCAGAAATGTTGATGTACAGTACATTACAGAAAGAAAATTAAATGTTTCAATGGTAGCTGTTCTTATGCCAAAACAAAAGACATTACAGGAAATTATTTTTCCGACTTACCAAATGCATAATCATCTTCCTTATTATTGCTGAAGCTTTTCCGCTTCAAAATAAAGTCCACAATTTGAGCTCGTTGGCCTGGGTTAAAGAAGTCTTCTTTCTTTGCTGGAACAGCAAATCTTTAACAGGACCAGTACAATTAATATTTACACAAGTATGAAATCAAAATATATAAACCAAATATTTTTAAAATTACTCATTATAAAAAATGAGAAGTCACACTTACAAAGTAATAAGATGTAGAACACATTAACTAACGAAGTATTACATTTATTAATAGGTATAGATGTAATACTATGATAACATTCTTCTTGCTGAAAATCTATATTGGGCCAGTAAAGGATGTTATGATTTAAATTATTAATCTTATTCTAATGTAATATTACAAACATTACTACACAGATCTCCTTGTCAATACAATTTGTTTGAAATGTTCAATATAGGAGCTGATAAACTGTACAGGTCAAACACAAAAGACAGGTCCCTTCTTAAATTTAGAACCTTCCTTACCAAATTTACAGCTGATGGCCTTACATAACATTATGACTACCATCCAAATGTGTCTAAATTATTAGTTTCTTGAACTGAATTGTGATTTGTTTCTCTGCAGTATTTATATATATATATATTCTTAAACCTAAAGTGTCATGTAACATCAAAAGTACCACTATTGAATCAGGTGCCAAGCAAAATATAAAACCACTGAAGGTTTTAATATTTTTACTAAAAGAATCAATAAATGTTTGTGTTTAGAAACATGAATTTGACATAAATGATTGTGACACAATATTATCTGATGCTTATTACTAAATGCCAAAATGGAAATCTGACATATACTTATGTTACAAATGCTTGTTCTTATGATATTGAATAATATATAAAACATTTTAACCATAGTTTTGCACTGACTGAACTACAAACACAGAAAACGATGATAATTAAAAACAAATGACCAGTAGATGTAAGAAAGACAACAATTTTTTTTCATATATTTCTATACATTAAAATCACAAATAATATTCAACTTTAAACTGATACACAATTAAAAACATTTTATTTAGGCCTATCTATGGCTTTCAAAAAGTTGACAACACAATAACATTAGTTTAGTAACTGTGCACACCAGTGAATACAGGGTGTATGTCAAATATCAGTTAACAGATTTAAAACTAAATTTCTTAGATAAAAAAATTACTGGTATCATAGATAGCAAGTTGGATATCTTCACAAGTACATCCAGGTTCTCAAAATGTACTATTGGAGCTGACTATAAATTATCTTTTATGTCATATGTTGTAAAATAAATGTAGCATTTTATTTTTAACATATGCACTGAAATTTACTCGGTTTGATAGAGCAATAATTTCGAAATCTTACCTTACACATTGTACTTCTATTAACAAATCAGTCGCTATCAATCTTTTTCTTTCAAAGTTGGTTGATTGAATAATACAAAGGACTGGAATTATCCATTCTATTAGATATTTGAATCATACTTTAAAACTCATATACAGCCTCTCTCTCTGGCCTGCTCCCATGGCTATTCTGAGCCATAAATATTGAGTGGAAGGGTTGGAACATACTGACCCTTAGCTCTCTTGCTATGAGTAGGTCAAAGTGCGAGTCACAATCTTTTTACAGATTTACATTCAAAGTTTAATCAATCTACATTATTACATACGTATACGAATAAACTTGGCATAAAAATACAGTTAATAAATTAAATTTTAATAATATGTAAGTTTTAACTTCGTAAGGAAATAGTTTTACAAAAATCTTCAAGGTCCCCCTAGTATGAAAATTGTGACATTTTTTCTCTAGGTCTTCATCCAATTTTAATATATTTATTACCCCTCTCTGAAGTACCAAATTTTATGTGTATTACTCATTATGATATAGATATTGCTAAGGCAAAAACTAATTTTTATAGCCTTCAGTCTTATTTGTTTATGAAGATATAAACTAAAAAATCAGACCAACTTGCCATACCCACCTGTTACATCCTCTCTCACAAATTTCCAATGACTCTTTCTCATGTTTTATACTATACCATTTATAAACACTAAAAAGATGAAGTTTTAATCAGCTGAGTGATATGTAATGCTATATTTTTTTCAATTTCGTTTTTAGTTTGATAGTTTATTTCCAGCAGCACAGTGAATTAATTTAAGCTCCTCTTCTCCTAGTTAGAGAGCCAGTTAAATCATAATAGTTATAGGACACTGTTTACTTTGTTCATGTTATTATTCTGTGTTTATAGGTGCATTATGTAAGTAATCATAAATTAATTAGTGTACTTTATAAAAAAAATGTAGGCTTAAATTTCATTGACAACCAACAGCAAAAAATAAGAGGTCAAAAGTAAGTACAGCTGGTCCTTGTTATTCATCGTGGATGCATTCCTGAGGGCTACAATGAACAATGGGCCCACTAACTCATTGACTTACATGTAATACATAGAAGATATGTCCAGATGACAAAACTGTTTCTATAATAAACCATTTGACATAATTTTACTTATTATTTTTACAATAATATCTTACAAAATGCATTAATGTACAGTAGAGTTACATCTAAAGCGTGATAGTGGGGCAGGCTGCCCCGCCACTTTTTTTATCTGCCCCGCTACTCTTTTCTACATATCCATTGACCAATCACTGCACCTTACTGCCTTTCTAATCCATTAATTGTAATTCATTAGGCACAAGTTGTTTATATATATAGAATAAATGGGTGATATAGGTATAGAAAACTCTCAACAGCGATAGTCTCGAAGCTGACTCCGTGTGGGAGGGGTGGAGAGTTACTGGGAAGAGAAGCAGTGAGCAATATCCTCCACCTTCTCCTCTTCAGGTATAGCTGCCTGTTTTTTAATAAAATAAGTGATAGTAAGTTGTCTTTTTTTTCTTTATAAATTTCTTGATAACAAGAGATTGCATCATGAATATTCCTTGCCATTACACTGCTGTGCTCTATGTCAGAGTCATTTTCAGAGGCGAGTTCCATTGCTTCATTGACCATATTAAAGATGTCTCAGAGCACTTTGCAGGTAAGAACTCTCTCTGGTGGAGCATCTTCAGCAGAATCACTTGCAGTCATGTCATCTTCTTTTGTCCGTCACTTTTAAAAATGTCTGCTTTATTTCACTACAGATCTCACCGTGGTTGGTAGGATTGACAAATCATGTGCAATATCCAACTCACCATCCTCAAAACTTTGTATAATTTTCAGCTTTTGCTCCAGTATCATCTTTATCTTCTTAGCCACTTAGCAACACTATCACTTGCTGGGTGCCTAGAGGCCATAATTAAGAAAGGATGTGCACTTTAACACAGTAAAAATGCAAAAATAGCTAAACCAACACAGAGCACAACAAAACTGGGTGAAAGTGTGGCCCAACTGTGATTGAAACAATAAAGAGACGTCATCTAATTCCTGCAAAGTTATCATGAAGTTAGACAAACTGTACAGGTACGTATTTCAATTATTGTGCAATTGTACAAGCTCTTCAAGTAGCTCCTCGTCTTTAATATCTTTACAATCCCTTCTAAATGTATGAATGTTAATGTAAATTACTCACTATAATATCTTCCTTGTTCAGGCAAAGCATAATTTTCATAGCTTTCAATCTTGTTCAGTTACAGAGCAATCAAATACAAAATCAGCCCCTCCTGCCACGCCCACCTTTCACATCCTCTCTTTCAGAAATTTCAGTTGAAGAAAAGTATTTTTAATCTTAAAATAAAAATAATTTTGCACTAAGAGCAGTGAACACTCTGGCTATATATATATATATTTATAAACAAATCATTAGTAAAAATTCTTAATTAAAATAGCTGATTTTTTGTGTAAAAAATGTTTACTGAAAGCTTGCAAAATTTCGTAAAGATACACAAAAATTAATGGTTACACGGTTGCTCACATTGACCAAACCCCATATAGAAAGTGTTAATCATATGAAACTCAACACTAGTTACTGGCTTGTGATGTATGCTTAGCAGATGATGTATACCCCTCACCACTACCCCTACAACTGAGATATTCAATTTGTATCTTTATATGTTAAACTCTTGCTAGGTGGGATATTTAGGAAAACTTTAAGATTCATTTTGTATTATAGGTTTGAATCCCTGTCCCTGAACATGCTTGCCCTTTCTACCATGGGGATGTTATAATGTGATGGTCAATCCCACCATTTGTTGTTAAAAGAGTAGCCCAATAATTAACAGTGGGTGGTGTAGACTAGCTGCCTTCTCTCTAGTATATCACTACTAAATTAGAAATGGCTAGCACAGATAGACCTTAAGTAGCTTTGCAAGATATTCAAAAGAAAACAAACTTTAAGAGATAATAAACACCGAACTTACACAACATCACCTGACTAAAGATAACAAAGACTTATAAGAAAAGAAACTTAGTGAGTTCAAACATGTGTACTTACAAGTCTTTCTTGTCTCTTCTGTATTCAGATGTATACTGTCGATTTATTGTTTTGTAACCTTGTTTTGATTTGATGGTAGGATACTTTGAACACTGTAAATCAGAAAATAAGAAATTTTTGAAGTTGATATGTAACATTAAAAATATTGGATTCCCCATAAATCCATCAAAAAGAATGGCCAATAGCACTGATACTTCATTTTAATTTTTTTATTAGTATATCACAAATACTGAAAATTGGGTACCAAGAAAAACAACAACACAAAAACAAGTAATTTTTGAAGCTGATGCATGGCATTAAAAATATTGGACTCCCAACAAATTCATGTAAAATTTATAATAAATTTACCACAACATAACTTGTCATCGGTGCAAAAATTTCTATTTTGAAAAACTGACATTATTCTTATAATAATGACAATTAAAAATATAATAAAATTGATTATATAGAAAATTTCTCAATGTCTCAAACGTTAGTTAAGGTTCAGTACAGCACAACTCATAATATATTATCTTTATTTTCAACAGACTTAACTTGATTATATTTTAATTAATGTATCAATATTCTTACTTACTATTTATAGTATAATTCTGTTATTTCACATTACTTTTTGATGTACTATCTGTACCGTCCTACTACTGGACATAACATTTAAATGGCCCAGCATGGCCAGATGGTTAGGGTGCTTGACTCGCAATCTGCGGGTCGCAGGTCTGAATCCCTGTCACTAAACATGCTCGCCCTTTCAACCACAGTGGTGTTATAACGTGACAGTCAATCCCACTATTTGTTGGTAAAAGAGTAACCCAAGAGTTGGCAGTGGGTGGTGATGATTAGCTGCCTTCCCTCTAGTTTTACACTGCTAAATAAGGAACGGCTAGTGCAGATAGCCCTCATGCGCAAAATTCATAAAAAAGAAACAAACATAACATTTAAGCAGTAACATCACAGAAATTTGTGTCAGATGTCCAGCTACTCTAGCATTACTTGTTGAAGTCATTTAATGGACTTTCAATGGTTACAAGACATTGTTGGGGAGGTATATATTTTCTCTATCGTGCCAGGATGGGTGCAATACACTTCAGGGGCAAAACTGCATTGCTGAATTAAGAAAAAAGAAAGAAAATAAACTTGTTGTAATTCTTCCAAATATTAAAAAAAAACGTACTTCAGAGTTGAAATTTACTCAATAAAAAAAGGTTTAATTCATTTTATGTATAAAAAAATCTTTATAATTGATATATCGATTTTGTGTTGATTTAAGTGCATTACAAATAAAATTATTGGTGTCTGTGAATTTCCCAAATTTCTTCTGATCATAGTATAGCAATTGTAGCTCCCTCAGAGGATAGTCATAATAGATTTCAACAAAATATTATTAAGTTGACCTTGTAAGTTGAATACAAGTGTAGTTTTATAATTTTTTTAGCCAATCATGGTTTCTCAACCTCTGTTCTCATCATGTGATGTAACAGCCTATATCTCAGCTTTCAGAAGTCATATGCTACTAATGAGCTAAGCACATCATGAAAGCTTTTTTTTCTGATATTTTCAACTGTAAAAGTAAAAAAAAAAAGGTTTACAGTTCAGCAAAAATTTCCATATAGACTGAAACAGAGTGATTAAAGCTTAGCTTGGTAATATGTTTTTAGACGAAATGATGTTTGTGAACAATATCCACTACAATTTCAGTTTGGATTATTTTTAAAGTTTTCATATAGTTTCATTCATAACTTTATACTTCATATAAATTATTACTTTGCAGTATGACAGAAAAAGAAATGTTTTATATGGAACTAAATGAGAAAGGCTTAGTTAAATCATTGTACCATAACAAAATTATAAGCAAATTGTCTTTTGTTTTAAAATATTAATTTTAATGTATAAGCTTTAAACTCATTTTCTTATACAGTTATATATATTTTGTTTTATATTTCAATCATTTTCTATGCCCATTCAAGCAGTTACTGGCCTAACTGAATGCGACTACTCAGAATCTATTAATATTTCACTTTACTAAATTACAAGAATGAGAAAATAGGAAATCATTTTTATGCTTCACATCCTTAGCAGTTTTTCACTGTAATCACTTCTTGTGCTGGATTCACAATGTATAGCTTCTTCAGACCAAAATGTAAATCCATGCATTTGTAAAAAATGAAATCTACTTTAACTAAATACAGTAATAGAATGATAACTTCAACTCTGACTAATAATGTCAGATATTTTGTTTCGGAAGGGTACAAAGGATAATAATACATTTTTGATCACATAGCATGAATATGCTTAACTTCTCTTAGATCAATTAATTTAATTTGTAAGTTTTCAGTTCAAACTTGCACACAGTTAAAAAAATAAGACAATTAAATGTTACATTTGACATACAGATCTAAAAGAATAATTACATCAATATTTATTTGTGATTATTATAATTAGTACTGTACAAGTTATTAGCACACAATATTAAATATTAAAACATCAGATTTATTTCTTTCATTCTGTTATAATATGCTAACACCTCTTTATAACACAATGAAGCAATCTCACATGCAAACTGAATAATAAGTTAACACTAAACAATTGGTGCTACTATAGTGTGCAGTCTTCAAATATATATACACTATAGCATGCAGTCTACACATCATACACTATCATTGTTACCACTTTAACTTTCATTTATTTGCAATTGGTGCCATTTATTATAAATAATGCTTTTAAACTAATAAAGTACAAAATGCCATTACATAACGTTTTGGGGGCAAATATTATCAGACTTAAATAAGTTCCAACAATCAAAATTAGCACAATTATAATATAAATTTAATGTATTCTTTTGGAACACACAACTTATTTAATTATTATTATTTACTGAAGAAAAACATGGATAGATATAAATTATTTAGCAAGAAATTATGTTTTAGTGAATCATTAAAATGGTGATGATGATAGTATCTGTGGAGACTGTGCGCTATAGTGTAAATATCTTTGTAGATCACATGCTATAGTGGCACCAAACCATCTTACCTCCTTCAACGGCATTTTCATCTTTATTATTTCAGCATATCGAGTTAAAACTTCCCATGGGGCATGGATTTTCACAAAGCTTACACCCATTTCACCCTATTTAAACATAAAAATAAGAAACAGCATTTTTGAGGTTTTTCTTATGAATTCTCGATACAAATGGTATTGTAATTAAAAAATAAACAATTTAATATATATATATATTACACAGAATTAAAAAATTTTCACTTATTTTAAGACATTAGCCTGAAAAGAAGTTTTTTTTCCAGTTAACATGTAGTTAACCACACACATACTATACAACAGTATGTTTTTCACTTATTTTACCACTTTACCACATGCTGGATTTAACATGTTTTTTGAAATCACCCGTAGAGGGTGCCACAAGGAGAAAAGTTAAATGCACTAATCACCACAAAACATACCTCCTTTTAGCCTTTTACACATTGTTATAATCTTCTTGAATAACGTATGACACTGCTGCACATTATACATGTAATTACCTTAAATCATAATGTCAGTTCTGGTTCTATATTTTGATACATTAAGGAACCGATTAAACAAAATATTAATATCACAGTTCATATAGTAAAAGCTCTTTCTGGTGTAGTTTTTACATCATTTTTTGTTTGTTTTAGAGCAAAGCCACATTCGGGCTATCTCCTGTGTCTACCATGGGAACTCGAGACTCAGATTTTATCGTTGTAAATCCATAAACTTATTGGTGTCCCACCAGGGAGATAAAGTATGATGTATGAATGATGCATAATATCGTAAGCATTTTTATCAAATATTATTAGTTTAAAACCTATGTCTGGGCAAAAAAAATAATTTCTACACCATATGGAGTATAAACTACTTAATATATGGATTTAAGCCTAAATCTCCCAAGCCTAATGAGCCTTCTCAGCTGGAATTATAACTAAAATTACATATAAAAACAGATGTACCCAACTCATCACATAATCATTTTTAATTTTTTTATAATACATTATACTACTAGATGGACCATATATTAAATTAGTTACATCATTTATTAATCTATGTACATAGCTTGCTTTGATCTAAAGTAATTGATAAAAACAGATGTTATACTAATAATTATACCACTAGCTATATAATAAATTAACTCTTGAAAATAATACCATTTTTTTCTGTTGAGATTTTTTCTTACTACTAGTAGTTTGTTAATATATATATATGATGGACTAATTAAAGTTAACAACTAGAGAAAAGTAATATTTTTGTAGTGCAAATAGAAAAAAGTTTCAAACAAGACACATTAAATAACAGCAATGAAAGATTCAGTAAAATAATAACTTTGGAAATAAGAAAAAATTTTGAAGAGTTGCATACATTGGGAATATTAGCTTAAATTAAGCTATAATTTCTTCTAATAAATATTATGTTTTATACATTATTTTCTTCTGCAAAACAAACACCTGAATAATTCATCACAAAATAACATATTTAATGGAAAAGAACAAGGTTTACCTTATCAACATGTTCCAGTTCTAAACCTTCATCCTTCAAGTTTTGTTCAAACACTTGCCCCATTTCACAATCTTTTCCTGACGAAGGCTTATAAACCAACACAAAGTCGATTCGACGACGTTCATCATCAAAAAAACAAAGAGCATTTCTGAATCATATAATTACAAAATCTTTTAATTATTGCTGGGTTGTTACTTTATTGAAACAAAATCATTATTGGTTAGTTTGATTGTTTTATTTTTTTGTTCACAAAGAAAATAATTTGATAAAAACACAGTAAATACTTTATCTTATTTTTCATCAAAAGCAAGTCTTATTAATTATTATTATACTCCCAAAGAGTATATAAACATGTATATCAAAATACCCTAGTGACAATTCCCATACATGTAAAGTTTACATGTGTTATATAAATAATGGAGAGGTTTTCTTTCCACAGGGCACCAGGAAGCTTCCCCTAAACCACCTCCCTAAAAAACATATTTTGCAAATTTAAAAGTTTTACTTCTAAATGATAACTTTTAGCATGAAAAAAAACTAGATGCCCTTAAAACAATACCATTTTAGAGATATTTGTAAAAAGATCTTTAGGGATAAAACCAGATCGTGTTTATAGACATAGCATGCCTTTAGCACCTGAATGCCCTGCACCACGTAACTCACTAAATAAGATCCTTCTCCTCAAGAAAAAATTCTGAAAGAAAACTGTGGTAAAATTTACAGAATAATTAATGCTTGGGACAAAAAAAAGGGCATTTAATTTAAATGACTGAAATAAAAAAATTACATTAAACTTGTAATATCATATCCCTTGATAAAAAAAAAGATATACACAAAGGAACACAGAAAACATTTAGACAAATTAAATACTTATACTATTAATTAAGTATGCAAAAAATAATGTCAAAATTATTCTGTTATTGTATCTATACAAACATAACCTGCTACGAAGAATCAAGCAGACTTTAGTGTATCTAAGACAAATTTTTCCACTAGTCAATATCTCAATCATTGAACTACATAATTCAGATGACAGTTTTACGTGTAAATAAAAAAATTTAAGATTTTTGTAAATCTTCCTTTACAGCTTTTAAAATAGAAGAAACTTGCATATTTGTTGATGTTTTTACGTAAAAATATAGCAATTTGTTCTGTAACAATAAAACTGGAAATGTGCTAATAAGCATGCATATTATGTAATGAATAATAGACATTCATAAATTCTTATGAACTGTTAAATTTACCTCATCATCCAAGCTTCGTACATCTCCATTATGAGAAGACTTCCTACGTAACGACACTTCAGTAGATTTCATGGCCTTGTCACTGAGAACTGAATCAACATTTGTTTGAGAATGGATACCTTCAGCACTTTGATAAACACTCAACTCTGATGCTGCCTTAAAACTTTAAAAAATGATACCTGTTTTTATTTTTTCTTTCAAGTCTTTAAATATATACTTCATTGAAATATTTGTAAGATTGGTGGCATATTAATTGCTAGCAGGTTAACCCATAGTGGCTCAGTTACTGACTCGTAAATTGAAATGCTCAATTATTTAATATTCATATCTTTGACATTTTCTAATCTATGTGATTATTTCTGGCGAGATATCAGAATAGTTATTTTTTTAATCCAAAATGTCACTAATATCAGATGAAGCAGCTGCATGTGAGTGAAATAAACTGGATCATACTATCAGCACTCAGTGTTGTCTTTTTCCTAGATATGATGGGAACAGGTGAAGTGTTCCAAATGTCTGACTGTGAAGAAATTGTTGAGACTTAACTGTATGTGTAGACTGGTTAACCTATCCCGAGGTTTAATGTTTTTATATATTACTATTCTTTATTTCTAACTTTGTAACACTGTAGAAGAAGTCATTGCAATGAACACAGATATATAAATTTACAATGTGTAGCAATTTAATCATTATAGTGAAGGAAAAAAAAGGTTGGGATAGTTCATTTTTTGTGTTCACCTGGTGTTACTACGTAAAAACATTTACACCCACGAAGCCATAGCAGCTGTTACCAACATCCTATACGTAAAGATAAAACACCAACATTTTTCTTTCTTTCCAAAAATATGTCCCTATCAGTAATAAAACAAAAAAAAAGACCTAAAATTTTTCTTTCACTCTTTCCATTTGTGAAATTGGACAGAAAAAACAGAAGTATGAAATATTTCATAATAATGACATTTAATTTTATACATATTCATGTAACATTTCATACATACAATCATAAAATGATTATTCTACACGGCTCTCAAATAGCCTTATTGTACTTTACGTGGGACTAACACAGCAGAAACTTTGGACTACCAATTAAAAAAAGGGGGGGAATCCTTGCTATCCACATTATAATTTGCATGAAAATGCATTAATTTAATTCAAGGGATTGTAAGGTAGTCTCACAAAGAACACACAAGGGGATATGTGTTCAAGGTTTTCAAATTCTGAATTTAAGACAGGAGAAGTAAAGAAAAAATATATATACGCTAGATGTCAAAACAACTGAAGAAATTATGTACTGCTACATAACTTGGAAATTATGCCATAATAGTACAAAAAAAATAAATAACAGTTTTCATTTATAACTATGACAAACTCTTACGTACCAGTACCTGTGTATTACAAAAGATTTGAAATCCAATCTATCTTTTGACTTACTACTTATCACCGAGTTATACCAGTTTCAGAGAATTCCACCCCTGATTATGAACTCTGGATAAAGGCAACTTAACAAGGGTTAGAATTCCTCAAAACTGGTATAACTCAACAAGTGTTAAATCAAATGATAGATTGAGGTTCACATTTATTAGTTATTATTTTAAACAGTTTCTTTTCAATATAATTCAGAATATTAATGTTACACATTTTTGAAATTCCTATATAAATACAGGATCAGTATGTGAGTAAAAGACATCTCAAAACACCACACATAAATGATAAAAGACATGCTTACGCTACTAATCTATTTTTATGAAATTCCCAAAGATCTAAAAAAGAAGATAAAAACAACTTGTGGAATAGATATACCTAAATAGAAACAGAATAAATGTATAATATTAAGTCAAACTATTAAATATGTACGTAAAATGACAAGAAAGATTTGTGCCACTGCAATACTGAAAAAAAAAGTTTCCTTCGATACTTATACTGAAATATGTAATATCCTCATTAAGTACTTACACGCTGAAAATCTTTGTTTGTTTCACTATTAGGCACTCCCCTGCTCGTTTTCTTAAGCTTGAACAGCCAATCTGGACAACCAAATGTGACATTCACGGTAATATTAAAACACACTACACTTGCTAAGTATAACCATATCTTACTTAAAGAAGTTACACAAAGTTAGCTCTTAAATTTTTCAAGATATATAAATCTATCATTGCAAAGTTCAAGTTTTATCCAGGTACTCAATCAATATCTACATGTACAATCGCAACAACTGTTTGCTTTTAACTTGATAAAATCTTGGTAACTATCTGTATCCAATAAGCATTTTGATAAGAAATATTACAAACATTAATGTTCCTTTTGTTAAAAAGTTACATATACAAATTTTTTAAAAGAAGTCTTTGATTTATTTTGTGTGAAAATTTGGGGGGGTAAATATAATATCGTATTAGCGAAAATTATTATAATTTAAAAAACAAAAAATATTTACAAGAGGGCATTCTTTCATAATTCCTTTAGACCTACAATTTGTGTAAGGAGGCTTTATCTTGGTCTCAAATTAACTGCATACAAAGCCCTGTATCAGGGGTTTTCTTTCCACAGGGCAGAGGGAAGCTTCCACCAAAACTCAACTCTCGTTACATTTTTTGCAAATTTATGGGTTTCATTTCTAGATTATAACTTTTAATGTGAAGTGGCTTGTTACTAATAAAACTGTAGCATTTAAGACATACTTGTAAAAAAAACACGTTGGGGAATACAACCAGACCACGTTTAAAGCCATATTGTCACTTCTACACCTGAATGACCCATATCAAACTAGTCACTAAATAAAATACTTTTTCCTAAGAAAAACTTCTACTTATGCCATCAAAGAGGTTAAAGTAAATGCTTACTTATTTATTGTGCACAAAAGCTTGCTGATACAGATACCTATATAATGACTTCCCATACTATTTCATGCAATTAGAACTACTAGAATCCTCATGAATCAGATGTTTAAAGTTTGGGAGAATTAAATAATCTGTCTATTGGTGGTCTGTCTGAATGGTGAATTAAAAAAATTGGAATTGCAAACTTAAAGACAAGAGGTACTAATTTTATAGTTTGGATACCTAGATCACAACTTTTATTATTGGCAAACTTTGCAAAATTATGTTGTTTTATATCAAACAGCTTCAAACCATAAGAAAAAGTTCAATTATTATTATTATTATATATATTGACATAAAACCAAATTTTCACAAGCTTTGATGATGACGGGGTTCCTACACCTATGCAGAAATTAAATTTCATGATTTTTCTATGAACTTTTCAATAACCATTTTTAGAAATAAAAGGATGATTTCATGTGGGTTTCACAAGAAATTACACCTGGTGTACACGTTTTCAAATGTAACTATTATACAAATATTGGTAAATAATGTTTTATATGATAAAAAGGCAGTAATATTTTTATTACTAATCTATCAGTGTTCAAATGTAACCGAATTATTTGCAAATAAAAAAGTTAAGATGTTTCAGCATTTCTTGTTTAATAGTTTCTACTCAGTATTCACTGCGAGAGCCTCCAAAGATTCTTCCTTCTCTCTTACAGCTTACCTCAGAGAATTGACCACTGTGAGGAGGTTAAAGTTCTTTCCTTGTCACCTTCCTCAAAGTTTTTATCAATTGATGAAAGGAGCTGCTTAATGTCACACTCAAGTCTGATCTTCTTATGTTGGGATCTTTAGTTCCAATTCATATTCTTCAACCTTTTTCTTGTCACCTTTCTGTGACCTCTGCTTTCTAGTCTTCTTTTCGAAGTATGTCCTATACCCTTATCTTCCATTTCCATCAAAGGTGCGCATTGCAGAGACATCAGGAGAAGCTCTTTTTACTGCCTGAGAATAGTGTCACAGTCCCGTTCTTCCTCTCTGTCATTATTTACCTGATGTTTTAGACAATATGAAAACATACCAGCACTGGATGATGCATTTAACAACATTTCAGATTCAAACAGCTCATGTTCCTTACCAAGCTACAAGTTAAGAGAGAACTCTCAACAATTTTCACAACTATAATATTGTGGAAATTCCTTCATTAAAGTCTAAAGCCTAGCAAATGTTTATGATTAATTCTAGAAGTCCATTTAAATCATTAAGGGCTTTCTTTGTAAGAAAACCAGTATTAAGTTTAGAAGATTCCTTTAAAATCTTTTTATCTGTAAAATCCAGGCTCGCAATGTTTTATGGTCATTCTGAAATGCTAGATCTTTCCAACAATCCCTGACAAAATCTGCAGCTATCAAAGGAAACACTGATTATTATACTAGAATTCTCCAAGGGGAAAAAACTTTGCTTTGAGGATGAAGAGATAGGAACTAACAGCTTCATGAATACTGTTATAAGACTTTAATTTAGGCAAATTTTTTCCAACACCCACATACATTATAAGTTAAGGTAACAGGAACAAGCACTTTTCTACAATACTGATTTCTCTAGCCATCAGCACTTACAAAATTTTTGTAAAAAGTCCAGGCATCCAGTCTCACTTTTGAAGTCATCACTTCTTGCTGGATAATCTTTTAAAAAATAGCACAAATTTACCAGAGTTTCTTCAAATTTCCAATCAGTTGCTTTACACCCATTTCTAAAACCATTGTGAGTTGTGTGTAAAATCAAAAGATCCAAGTTGCAACAGGTGTCATTTTGGATTAAGTTTGTTAGCTGCAGTTGATAACATTTCATGTAATATCCAATTAAATAAACATTTGGGCCACCCATGGATAACTGGAACAGATTCTTAGAACCAAGGTTTGTTATGACAATAAATAGATCAATGGCAGTAGCATGGCCTAAGAACACTGATTTGATTTATCTTTTGTGGATAGTGTTTCATCCTAGAAGTAAGCATGAATGTCACATCTTGGGGGATTTGTTCATGCTTTCACGAAACAAAAGAATATACCCATTAGACTTCTGGATTTTCTGCTTCAGTATGGAAGTGAAATAAGGAGCTAACCCATATATGGCTAAGTAGGATGTTTTATTTTCCACACATGAAAACCTCGGGGCAATTTAACAGGCAGGGAACACACTCTTGAATAGTTCTGTGATATTTTCACTTGAATGAAATGAACCACTACAGTCCATATTTCTCAGAATTCATTAAAAAATGTTTGATTTTAAAACATCAGTGGAGGAAACAAATGACAAGATACTGGAAAATGAACTGATGGCAATCACAATGGTAGTTTGTTTGTTTTTTAAGATGGGTGGTTTCCATTCATGTGGTTTGAAAAAGGTATAGATAGTAGTATTGTTGTTTGCTTGATGTTGTCTTCATGTTTCTTGCTTATCATGTTCCCTCCCATGTTGCTGATGTCAAATGAACTTTGGCATGCTTTACATCTGGCTTTTCTAGCGTGTGAATCCCTTTCCAACCATTTTTGGTAATTTTGATTTAAAAACCAGCTTGTTTTAAAACTATTACAAGCTCAGCATTATCAAAACCTGCAGAGGGATGGAAATAAAAATTAAATTTAGAATATAACAATGTTCATTTTATTATTATATATTGGTCTTTTAACATTATATTCAATACTCTTAATGTAGTATTAGTAAATTATTATGTAATGCTATTACCTTTAAAAATTTCGTAAATTTATTACATAATCTTTATCATAAGATTTCTATTGAGATTTATTATATTAACTATTGTTATTTATTTATTGAGAATCCTTATTTTCATTATAAATATAATACAAATGTATTAGTATGTATCGTATGTTACTGTTAGTATTATTCTTTGGACATGTGAAGCCCGTTCTACTCTAGCATGATTCCTAGAATTTCTGAAAATTCTTTGCTACGAACAAATAGATCTAAGCCTAGTTGTTAGCACTAGGCCTAGGTCTAATTTATTCTAGCGTTACATTTCGTTATACTGCTATATCCTTATGCAAGTTATGGCAAGAGCGTGATACATCTTCATCCAACTTTTATTGAAGTAATATAATGTTAAGAATCGCACCAAAACATTTTTCTTTGATCTTTTATTAGGTCTGCAGCGTAACTAAAATTGTATACGAATTTGGGAAATATCAAAAATATACTGCTATCTTCGCTTATCGCAAAATCAGGTTTTTTGCTCACCAGCGTATTCGCGGCACTCACCTCATGTTTTACTTAGACAGTAACTGCAAACAAAAAATCCAAAATAACGCAGGGTCTAGTTATATATGTTAGTTATCCAGTGGTGCTAAACCAAAGATGGATCAACATGTATGACATAAGTCCATAGGAATTTTATTCATAACGCCGATATGCATAGGCAAACTGCGATAGATAAGAATGTGGTGAAAAATGTACAATTTATTATTACATCCATATGAGAATCCTGCAAATATAACTGAGCGTAGACTTCAAGTCCAAATAATATTTCTTCTTCTTTGTTATTTATGCATTTACTTATAAGTTATAGATACATGATAGCCTAAAGGAAAATTGGCTGATTATACTGAAAATCAGTGGCACTAATACTGATGAAGACCTCTAAGTCAAGTATTGAATACGTTTTCTATTTAATCTTGGGATATTAAATTTGACAATAAAGCTATACCTAGATCTGTTACTATTAAATCTAATTGCTAAATGTACAACTTGGCCTGCCTCATATTTATAGCACACACGAACAATTAGGCCTAGGCCTAACATTAACAGACTAGCCCTTTAGTACTAAATGTTAAGCCTATACTTATTTGTACAGACTTAATTGAGTGCCCACAATCGTCTCGATTTAATCATTTTTACTGTGATATAACGTAGATCTAAATCTAGAGACGAGATCTAGATCTACTTAACACATTAGGCCTAAGTAATAACATTATACATGTTAGACCCTAACATTAGTCGTGTTACTGTTAGTGTACGATTCACAGGAATTATTTAACTTTAATATCTAGCCTACGCATACGTACCTAGAAGCCTTGGGCTATAGAATATAACATATTATACAAAATTGTAACTTCTTGATACAAATATTAGTCTTTTCATTATGGCATATCCAAACATGCAATTGTAAAAAACACACACACACAAACAGCTACTTACCAGGTTACATTATGGTATCAACAGATCAGTTAAAATTTCGATAACGTGCATGTGCGCACATGGAAAAACAGACAGTTTGATTGTTAATTGACATTTTCAAACTGTTTACCCATCTTTAAACTTCATAAACTTTTTTTTTTGTCAGGTTGTTGTCTACATTTCAAAACTGTTCAGAATTTTCGATGATATTTACAGGCCTGGAAATGACGCTAAAAGATTTTTTAAAATTCAAAGATTTCTAGGACTGTGGGAATTCTGTGTAGAACGATTATTTACAAACATTTCACTAGAGGAAACTACTGACCTATCAACGAATCTTACATATCAAGATCCCATACTTATCCAAGGTGTTTCAGAAGATTCTGATTTTATCTTTAATAATAAAATATAAGATCAGGTAAGCTCCTAACTTATCCCAACATCAGCAAAATTATTCCTTTCTCACCATAAAAGGCAATGGCTGGCCAACCTCACAAATGAAATCAAACCTTTACATTACATACAATATGTGGATAACACTTATATTTTATTTCACAATAAGGATCAGTCTACTCATTTTTAACATATCTAAACAAACAAAAAAAAAAAAAACATCCCAGCATTAGATTTTCCATTCAATTTAGGAATAATTTCAAATGTTTCAAGTTCTTGTTTTAGTTTCTTTCATGAACAAACACGAAGAAGTGTTTATTATGACAATGAAAGTTTTATACCAGAATTATTTAAATATAACCTTATCAATAACTTAAACAAGAGTCATGAAACACTATCGGGGTTCTTGAAAAAAAAAATGGTTTTTCTATTACAGTTACTGAATAAAATGTCAAACTAATGATAAGTAAATTAAATAATGTTAATAACAATTCTTCGATATGGACAGTTGATAAATGTTTGATAATTATCACACTCTCTTATCTAGATAGTCAATCTTTGTTATTTAAGGTCTAAAATTGTGAACTTATTCAATAAGGCCTATCCTCAAATACACTTTAAACGTGTATATAACTTCTTCCGATCTACAGGCAAATTCAATGAAATACAACAATTCCGTGTCATTTAAAAATATAAATCTCCTCTCTGCTTGAAAGGCTACATTGTGTCCATTACTAGATGTCTTCGGCAAAGGATTGTAGAAAATATTTCTTCTTCTATCTATAAGAACTCGTGTTTTACAACATGCTATGAAATTTTCCTATTCCAAGCAACAAATGAAAGAACATTAAAATTCAAAGAGGCTCTGCGCCATAAAAACCTTTCAACCAGAAATAAATGTCATGGATAACTCTTTCGATACTATATTACGGATGAACCGTAGTCTACTAGCATTGAAGAGGCCATGATACAAATTTATCATTAGTTAAATGGAAGACTAAGTTAAAAGTTGTTGAAGGTTAGGATTTCTGTAAATGTTTAAAAATAAATTGCTTTTAATTCAAGATTAGGTAGTATCTAAAAATATTAAAAGGATAACAGGGACTATAAGATCTAATTGGGTTACTGAAGATATAAAAGAGAAAATTTGAAATAAATACTTTAAGGTTGGATAGTTTTAAGATTTACAAAACAATAGAAAGGCTATGGATTTGCTTAAAACAACAAATTAGAAAATCCAGAAGTCTTATGGGAAACAACTGGCTGATAATTTTAAAATTATCAGTATGGATTTTTTCAACTATGTTAAAGGTAACTGAAATGTTAGAATGGAGATTATGACCTTAATAAATAATGCTGAAAGCATTATGGGACAGATGAGTTTTTAAATGTTCTCTTCTTTTACAAGAGAAAATATTACCAATATTTCTGACCTTGAGCGTTCTATTTGATATATTAGAAATGACCTGAATTGCGTATATTAATCCCTTGATGATAGATAGAAAGACTGGGGAACTAATAATGTATAAAGCACCACTTCCAGACAGTTTTCCCCATGGTTTTACAGAAGATCAAAGATCAGATATGCAAGTCTCTCTGTTTTACTTTTGGTAAGTCAATTGGGAGTGACCTGTGTCTGAGGACTCAAGAGCTGTTCATATTATACTTTTAAATGGGGTGATAAGAGTTGTCCTAGAAATTATTGGGCAGTATACCTTAATATTACTTCTATAGTTGGTAAAGTTATAGTCCGATAACGTCACTAAGTGATAAATTATGTCATAAATGGAAGCCAATAATAATTCACCAAAGGGAAATCTTATCTTTTTTATCTGTTATCTGTCTTCAGAGACGTGACTTGTTATCTGGATGAAGGAAATGGTGTGTACTTAGTGTACTTAGAATTTCACAAAGCTTTTGAAAATATGCCACACAGATTTGTGGCACACATGTTTACACAACACATAAACAGTAATAGGACTAACAAAGTAGATGCCATCATATGGGAGGATATGTCAAGATAAAGCTAGGAACCTTTATTATTTCCAAGAAGTAATGGCAAGTTAATAATAGTGCCCAACGGAGATATTATTTTAAAAACTAAGAACCTGATTTACAAGACTACAGCACCCTTATGTAGGGTGATAAACTAAAAAACCCTGTTCAAGTAATTGTATTATTTATTAATGTTTGTATGGATTGTATAGTATATATTTCCAAATATCAAGGTAAGATTAAACTTGACTTGTTTAATGTAAAGTATGTTGTATGTCTTCTTTCTCTGGTAATTAGCAAACTCTGGAATGTTTAAGAGTTTGTGTATTTAAAATTCTGGTTACTCTGTATACATTTAAAAAATATATAAAAAAAGTAAAAGCATTAAATGTCAAAAACAAAAGCACTGTTGTTATATGCACAAAACAATCGACTGTACTCATTTAACAGTGAAGATTTAGAACTATAAGATGTGGATGATAATGATAAGAGATTTATCTTTTTTTAATATTATTACTTATAGAGTTTAAGAAAAAACTGCTTAAATTTAGATGATAAACTAAGTTCAAATATAAAAAATCATGCATATTCAATTATTGGTTCTTAATAATCTAACATTAACTTGTGAGGTCTTGTACTTAACATTTGGATATGTAACTGACTTGTAACTAACCATTTGAAACTCACTGTTGATCAAATTCAAAAACGAAGTAAATAAAACAAGAATTTTGACATAAGGCATAGGATGGTCAATGACCACTCTTTATTTTAATTCTAACATTAATAAGTTTTACATTGAAAATTAACAGAGAATTGACCATAAAATGAAGCAATTAGAAAAATAGAGAAACTACACCACTGGTTGGGCCCTCTCACAGTACCAGTATGGGCAAAGTACATGTATAGTAATAATTAGTTTTAGTTGAAAACTATGTAACTTAACTAACTTACTTTCAAGTTTAATAATCATTATTAGTTACATCAATATTTATTACGCGCAACAGGTTTAAATTATATACATTGTGAAAGTTGGAATAGCTGTAGCAGAAGAAAACATACAACTAAGTATGACTGTTCAGTACGGCAAGGTATGATATCAAACTTATTACTGTGTCTAATGGAGTACTGTACAATAAGCACACTACATTTTCACTCTAAGAAACTATGGCGATTGATATGAAGGGTCAGGTCAGACTGTAAAATATGAAGAAGAATAGTCAATTATTCGAAGGTGCTCGAGTTTAGGGTGTTTTTTTTTAAATTTAAACAGTTATTTAATCACCCTATACTTTTGTTTTATCAGTTTTTTTGTTTGTTTTGGGACCACGATCTGAATCGTGTTCACTCTTTTCGCAAACAGGATTTACAATTTTCGTGGTATACATTTCCTCGTGTTAAATTGTAATCTAGTAGCTCGCTTTGATTTCTACAGAGAACTGGTCGTGACCTTGGCACTAGCAAGTTGCCATTCCAGAAGATTGAATTGTTTGTTTGTAATTAAGCACAAAGCTACACAATGGGCTATCTATGCTCTGCCCACCATGGGTATCGAAACCCGGATTCTAGCGTTGTAAGTCTGCAGACATTCCGCTGTGCCACTGGGGGGGGGGGGGGCAGGAGATTGAAGGATCGAACCCAAGAACAGTCAAGTACCACTATTAAGGCGTGGGCGCTGCTACCTGTTTGTTTTCCTCTTAAGAGCAATTATAAATCAGGCATGGCTACGCCGGAAGTTTAAACGCTTTCTAATCTTCCATTTAGCCCATTGGGTGCTTAATGGTGTCGTCCACGTGAACCAACACGGCACCGTTCAAGTTGAAAATGCACAAATTATAGCTACAACTTACATTAAAAAAAAAATAGTTACTTTATATTTGTTGCCACTCCACCCGGAATGGAGAGGGGGGGGGGAGACTCAGCTAAAAATCGGGTTTCTATACCATGGTGGATAGAACATAGATAGTCCATCGGATGTAAAGAACAAATAATTGAATTTTCTGTGCGCTTCATTAACTATCGCTAAGAAATGACAATTAAAATCTGGACTTACTTCAAACAGCGATTCAGCGGATATACTTATTCCACAGATTTCACGGCAACATGAAACTGTTACTTCTTAAACTTTAATCTGATACTTCACGCATTCAAATAGTCTTTCTTGTACAGACACAAGCTGAGTTCTTCTTTGCGTTTCAACCATTTTCGTTTTCCAAGTTTTAGACTAGCAGGAACGAATCTGTATCAATACAAACAAATACGTGTTACTGAAATCGAATTTTTGTGGCAGTTATTCGATTTATAGCCCTCTGTCAAGCTGTAATTAGAATAAACTGTAGAGTACAGGGTGTCCGAAAAGTTTCGAATCATAGGTTTTTCTTAATTTCAGAAATGTGACTGATTATAGCGTTGTCAAAGCATGAAAACAGTCTGCTCTTAATCCGAATTTGTTTCGAATTACAAGGACGGCATATGGACAAAATTCTGTAAAATTCGTTGAACTGTCTATGGTTCCAGACTTTTCGGACACCTTGTATTATATGTAAATTTCGCACAAAGCTACACGAGGGCTATCTGCGCTAGCCGTCCCTAATTTAGCAGTGTAAGGCTAGAAGGGAAGGCAGCTAGTCATCATTACCCACCGCCAACTCTTGAGATACTCTTTTACCAACGAATAATGGGATTGACCGTCATATTGTAACGCTCCCACGACTGAAAGAGCGAGCATGTTTGGTGTGACGAGGAATCGAACCCGCGACTCTCAGATTGCGAGTCGAGCGTCCTAACCATCTGGCCATGCCGGGCCTGATTACATAAAAAGGAGCATAATTACTAGCATCATAGCCACGATAATAAATTGCAGTGATGTGTTTAACTTTATATACGCTATAATCACTTTTTACACGTATTTATTCTCTAAAACTTTCATTTATAAACGTTGTACAGTGAAAAAAAAATAACTTAATACAATATCCATGGGTGCCACTCTGAAAATGAGAAAGATAATTCTTTCTTTATTCACTCAGCATGTGTATATATATATTTGCATTTGTCCCCCCCCCCCCGGAAAACTTTGCCTCTCCCTGGAAAAATGTATGTGGACGCCCATGAAAATATCTTGATTGTCTTCATTTTTACCATAAAGTTAAATTAAGTATTAGATATCTTATGTTTAAAAACAAGAGGGAATCTTCAACAGCCGTGGCAATTTTAGACAGGATTAGAGTAAATTAATCTATGAGAATTTGAGCGTGGTCAAATACATCAATCGAAAGGGTTTGACCTCCTGAGTCCAAAACTATAATTATATCTCAATCGATCAAAAGATGACGGAGCTACGAGCTAAAAGTTTGTACTTGAAAAAAAACAAACTCGGAGCCATTCTATGAGCCACTGTGTCGTGGCTAATAATATATTATAGATAAATTTATAGGTACTAGCAATATTTACTACAAAACCGATATCTTGATTGCTTTCCAAAGGGTTGTTTTATTAGTTATCTTCTGGTTCTACGATTTACCTTTTCTTAAAATTTTTCCTATCCCAATGCAACTTCTTAATATTATCAACAAAAACTATATCCTACTATATTATTAAATAATCTCTTTATCCCTAACGCACTGCAGGTCAAGTCAAAGTTTCGCAACGGTATGAAGTTCTGCTTCATGAGCTTTGTATGTAGTGAACTTTTACGTTGAAAGCTCTACAATATTGTATTCAGAGAAGTTCTGTAAACAACATTTCTTTTTATATATATATTGTCATCAGCTGTAATTCGTCCTTGTTTAGAATTTTCACTCATGTATATCATTATGATATGTTCAAATCTTCTTGATAAAGTCTTCTGAAAGAAATATTCCTAAATGTCTGACCCTGCAATTTATTAATTGTGATAGCAAAGGGAAAGAATTTGAGAGTGAAGAACAAATGCATGAAAAAAAGTGCTTATAAAATTTGTACTAAATTTTTAAAAATTTCTTACTGGAAGTTAAAAACATCAATAATAATGTATTGTAATGTTATCAATCGGGATAAAAATATATTTAAGTTGTGTTTGACACAGACAGACACTGGTGTTTCTTTGCAATATTATATGATCCCTAATTTAATTCATAATGATATTCGTAATCTTTTGGATATTCAAAGAGCTTGCTGTAAAAAGTATAGTAAGTATATAAAAATAAATAAAATAATAATAAAAGTAAACATGAAATCCCCACTCGGCTGGAATTACAAAGCGAGTCTTCCACGTGATGATCGAGTACTATGACGACTGTATCATCCAGTTTTTGTAATCGGATGATAACAGATAGTCCAAATATTTAATTTAAACTATTGTGATATTCTCGTTTTCCCTAATACTCTGACATCTTGCTCTACACAATATGAATTAATAATTTAATTTAAAAGGGTATAAAAATCCTCTCTCGACTGGAACTTGATCACAAGACTTCCGTTTGAGACCAACCACTAAGCCAATTTAAACGTTACCAACAAAGCGAGCGTTATGAACAGAGAGTGAATTTTATATGTATTACGTTTTTTTTCCTGATATCATACAAAAATAGTTTATTCCAATTCTTTTTAATAGTTTAATTAAAATCGTATTCCTTTTACTACCTTTTCTGCAATTCTTAATAATCCTTGCAACTGTAACATAATTCAAGCTTACATTACTCAGAAGAGTTAAAGTATTGAATAGGCCTAAAAAGATATTTTTCTAAGGAGTGAGTTTTTAGTTTTTAAAATAATATTGGTTTTATGTAATTTAAACTACATTAAATCTAAAAAAAACAATAAAGAAAAATGATATAGAAAAGTTTACTTTCCATTAATAATTTTGTTTGTTCGTTTTAGGGCCAAGTCAGACATCGGACTATCTGCGCTATGTCCACCGCGAGAACATCGAATTCGGGATTTTAGCATTGTAAATACTTAAACTTATCGACGACTCGCAGAAAAATTTCAATAGATGTAAAATATCTTTTGTGCATTGTGGTGAATTTAATGTCACTGAAAGAGATAATTTGAGATTAAAGATGAATGAACATAAATTTATGTTATATTCCATGAATAAAAAAAAAAACATTATGCGTTAACGAATTCATTATGAACACATTTGATTTAAATACCTGTTACTCACTTTAATATCCTTTCTAATTCCTAGTAACCCTTCCAATTGCTGCAAAATTCAGGTACTTTTACCTACAGATGAATCAATTATCCAGTTTCAAACGACCTAGAGGCACAAATGCCCTAAAGGAACATAATAGCATTGTGGCTGCTTTCCAGAAGGAAAAAGTAAAAAAAAAGACTTATAAAGTTTAATACTCAGTTAAAAAATAAAGTTTTGTGTTAACTTATATAAGTTAAGAAAAAAAGAAACAAAAAGTACTGAAGAAGGTTTGTTTGAAGTTAAACACAAAGTTACGCAATGGACTATCTGTGCGTTGCCCACCACGGGTATCGAAACCCGGATTCTAGCGTTGTAAGTCCGCAGACATATCGCTGGGCCACTGGCTGATGTGTCTCTTATCCATAGAAAAAAATAATAGTGTTTTGGTATACACAAACTGAAACTTGTATGTGTTTTGGTTATATATATATATGCAGTATATATTATGATGTTTGATAAAATAAAATTATGTAGAATATAAACGATTTTAGGGAAATGCAACTAAACTGTCATGGTATTACAAAGTTATACTTATGTAAAAATATTAATGCATAAAATGATATTGGAGTTTTACAAAATTGCAATTAATAAAATGAAATTTCGATATAAAAATCTGTAACTAACCATAGTCTCTTTCGTAACTGCACCCCAGTAGCACAGCGGCATGTCTCCGCACTTACAACGCTAGAAACTGGATTTCGATACCCATGGTGGGCAGAGCACAGATAGCCCATTGTGTAGCTTTGTGCTTAACATCAAAAACAAAACAAACTTTCGTAATTATGCGATATATAATGTACATGTTCACGTTGTTATTATTTGACAGTTATTTGTGGTTATTATCAAAATATAGTTATTTCAGACTGTTGAAGACATAAATTATGCTTTCAGTTATTATTAACTTGGAATGTAAAATGGTAAGTGAAAAAAAAAAATACACGATTGTGTTTTAGAATGTCAACTAAAGATGGCGCTAACTACATTAAATAAGCCTACCAAAAATCTGGTGACGAAATTGCGTAAGACCAAATGCTTGGAAATACATATATAAACATCAATAGTAATGCCACTATTGACTCGTGTATTTTTTTACTTGATCAAGGATTACTGGCCAATAGGGCACTTTTTTAATTTTTACTGTTTAATTAGCATAACTGGTAATTAAAAGTTCTAGTCACCCGAAAAATTTTCTCGCGGGAGAAGATTTGATTGTGAAGGACCTTGATACGTTTTTAAATCTACATCTATGTAATATTTGTTTACTTAGATTCTTAGAGCAAAGCAGCATTGGATCATCTGTTACGTGTACTGCGGGGAATCGAACCGTCGCATTTTAGGCTTAACGCTGTCCCGCCGTTACGTAATATAGGATTACCTGTAAGTGCTGATATAAGAAATGTTGACGTACGTTTAAAATACTTGAAATAGTGAGAGACAAACTAAGATACTTAGATTAATGGAATCAAACTCGTGACTGAATTCGCAGTATAGACCCTTCTGGTGAGTTTAACGAACGCTTTTGTTACAGTTTGCCAGACACCGTAATGAAAACAACAGTTTAACGTTGTGCATCAGGAATAGAACATAATGGTTCACGTGAGATTATTGCTTTTTAATAAAATAGTGTTGATTGCGTTTATTACTTACTCAGATGTAGCAGTACTAAATCTGAAAATATGCGCTGAGATCAAAACTGAAACCTAGATGAACAAGTGAGACAGAGCTAATCCAAACATGCTTTTATGTTTACTCCAGAGTTAGACTGGATTATTGATTACAGATAAGAACTGCTAAGTGAAAGTAAAGAAGTGCATAATGTATCAACCAAACTATATCTGTTACAACCAGTGACGACGAGGCCTTTCGTACTATGATAGGGTTCTTCAGGCCGGCTGGGTTATATTACAGTGAAGCATATGAATACGTTGAAGACTGTGATATTGTGTCGAGACCTTGTCATGAACAAGGACTTCACAGACATATGGACGTTAACGTGATACAGAGGCTATGGAATTTTGTGTCTAGCACGTGACATGACCAAAGACTGACCACTAGTCATGGCATGAGATGAAGGCTGAGTGTTATTGTAACAAACATTTGGCATAAGGAAGGAGTTACTGATGGTGTTACACAAAGTCTGAACAACGACTTATGACTGGTAACGACACAACATGAGATGAAGAATCTGTGACAATGTGTGAAACACCTGACACGAGTTTCGAGACATAGCCTGGAAAGATGGGATGGATCAATTAGACACTTCAGTGAATCTTGCTCTACAGGTATACCGAGTTCTCAGTACAGTGTGTTTGTCACAATTATAACTTTACACACTCTACAGGTATACCGAGTTCTCAGTACAGTGTGTTTGTCACAATTATAACTTTACACACTCTACAGGTATACCGAGTTCTCAGTACAGTGTGTTTGCCACAATTATAACTTTACACACTCTACAGGTATACCGAGTTCTCAGTACAGTGTGTTTGCCACAATTATAACTTTACACACTACATACAGCGTATGATGAAACTGATACTCACTGTTATATGTGTGTTGCAAGGCCATTATGGAAAGTGCTCTAGAGCTAGAGAGAGTATTGATTCTCGTGTGTGGATAGACTGGTCGTCCAGCACGTTCTGTGAGATTAATAGATCCAGTGGAAGGTGTTCTACAGCTATAGAGAGTATCGATTCTCGTGTGCGGACAGACTGGTCGTCCAGCACGTTCTATGTGATTAATGGGTTCTGTTGGCTGAATTTTTGAAACTTTAAAATGAGTAACAATTCAGTATCTAATTATGAACTACTCAGTGTTTTTTAATACACTGCAATCAGTCTGGTATAGAAGGTCGAAAAATCTCAGTAGACGTATAACAGAATGTATCAACAATAAATACATATATATATACTTTATAAATGGAGAATTAAAAACAGGTTATTTTACAAAAATAGCAATATTTATCTGAAAAATAAAATAAACGTGTACAACGAATCGAAAATACGTTCAATTTTCATTTACAAGTACAGAAATAAAGAAATAAGCATCATCCCTACCCCCAACAGCATTACTTTCATAATAGCTTAATGTGCTCTATACGATTTTAACCCTTAAATTGGTTTTTGTTTTGTTTTTTAATGTACCTGGAGTATGTAAGTGATAATATTATATGATTACCAACAAGTAAAATTATACTTTCGAAAATTACCTTGAAATACTATTAATGTAGATCGCTATAAATAATTATGAATAAATAGAAATAAAAGAATAAGGCTTTTACATTTTACGTTGATATTAATATAAGTTTATTTATGCTGTGCCCACTAGGGCTATCGAATCTCGGTTTTTAGTGTTACTAGAGTATAGCCCGTCAATTGCCGACGTATAACAAGGGTTAAATTTTGATTCGCTATCTTTTAGTACAACAACAGTAGATTATTTTATTTGTGTTAATTGCTTAAACTTATAAATGAAAATTAGAGTAAGCGACGAAGAAAAAAGAGAAAAATTTGTATCGTTAGTAAAAATATAAACCCTCAATTGATTATTTGAAGAAAATTACGTCTATTGAAGCATTTATCTGCAACTAAGAAAGTAGATAATAGATGTTCCTTTTTTTTGAGGTGTGAAAATATAAGGAGAGGTTTTTATTATGAAATACTTAATTTGATGTTTGGTAAAAAATATATTTATGAGCTTTCAAGTAAATTATATACAATCCCTTACAAAGGAAAGTGAGTTTAAAACAATTAAATAACATTGAGGTATGTGTGTGAAACACGAAACGTCAATGAGATATTAGGATTGAACGTTTTTATTCGAACAATTTAATGAATCTGAACTTAATATTAAAATTTCTTTGAAAGTACAATGACGTATATAATGAACGTTTCGAGAATCTGGGAGCTTAATGATTTCGCGCCATTTTCCTGTGCTGTGAACGCTTGAGCACGTTGACTAGTGATACAGCAGGTTGATGTACGACTACTCACCTCAGGGTTACTCCTCTGTAACGAGAACGTTCAGTTGAAATTCCAGAAAAATCTGTAGATCTATTTGAAGATTAGCTACTACGTCTATAGGATGAATAGTAGAAGATAAAACAGGGTCGTGCCAGCGGGTCTTTACAGCCATAGGTCTCAGTCGAGCACTTTCAGAATAATCAACTCTCCGCTGCTAAACAAAACAACTTAAATGACTTTCAATGCTTGAACCATTTAGAGACCATTACGTTGTAAACTTTGAGTGATTAAAATATTGGGATGTAATTTTGAAATTCCTGGGAATCCTTGTTACACCAGTATTATCAGTTTGAAACTTGTTCTGGCGCTCAAACAACCCATTTCCTGTTTTATTTCGCAAATTTTGTTAACAGCATTTATAGCACACTAACATGAAATATTCGCGCTCCGCTGGGATGTTCAATGACCCCCAAATGCATCCCTGTTAGGACACACCCGCCCTTGTTACCTGAACCCTGTGCCACCTTTGGTCCAACTAGCTTGTTAACTGGGGGATCCTGAAGGGAGGTAGAAACACAAAATCAGGTTCGGGTTCAGTGAACCTGAACACTCACTCCCACACCCCACTATACCTGTGTGATCTTCCAGGCGCTCCCTACCCTTGTCATCCCAAATAAATAAAGTTGGGGGCTATGCCGTATAGTAAAGGGCTTCCCCAGGTCACTGAGTCCGCCTATCAAATTTGTCCCTACTAACTCCAAAAATGTGGGAGGAGTTCACGGACAAGTAAATTCACAAATACAGGATTTGAAAGTAATGAGGCATTATGGGTAGGAATTTTTATGCTGATTTATTTTCACGACATTCCAAAATTTTTAAACAGAAAAATAACGGTTTTAAGTTTAATTTTGAATTTATAACAAATAACATTGAATATATAAGAAGACTGAGAACGATTTTATATAATTCAATGTTCTGGTGTTCACTACTTTTTTATTTCATGTCCTGTACAGTACAGCTATAATTTAAAACAAAAGATTGCTTAATTTTTGTTATGACGCGTGACAACAAGAGGCGAGAAGTGCACGTCTCCATATTTTTAAAGACGCCGAAGTAAAATCAAGTCTCATTGTATTAATTTACTTTTATTGTACTTTATCATTCTCGCATAAAATTTGTCTTAATCAATATTTTTCATAATCTCTGGGAGTAAAGTAATTATTATCAATTTAATTTGTGTAAAATAAATCCTGAGAAATAAAACATACCACACATCTTAGCTGAAGCGATTTGTAAAACGGATAGAGCCCTCTCTTTGAGAGTTGAAACGAGTTGATTATAATATATTTTATAAATTACAAGAAAGCATTCCAGAATTATGTGAATGGAATAAGGATTTTGACAGTAGCGCCTCCCAGTGGCGACTGAATATAAAAAAAGATTGATTTCATGATACGCCAGTTGCATACTTTTACAGAGAATGAAGTTGTCACAAATCAATCTAACGATTTATGGGTTAGAAATGAAGTTGACAAAGAAGAAGAGGAGGGAGAGAGAAATGAAATGAAATTATTCGCCGTAAAAACTTAAAAGTTATATATATATCCCTGAATAATAATAATAATAGCTGGGACATTAAAACATGTACAATTTTAAATATTAAGTTTTTTAAAAAATTTAATTAATACTTTATGCTTTTATTTTATGTTCCGTGAATTGTATTAATCGCGAATGAAAATTGTGTGGTGAATAATAAATGATTCATATTTTATTCACAATGAAATTTTTACAACAACACACGTGTTAAAAGTGCTCCAATCAAACATTTTTGACTATTTGTATTGTTTAATTATCTTCTGCATTACGTTGACTACACTGTTATTTTAACGTTGTTCAAATAATTTTTTAATTATCATTAATTAATTTTGTGTCTGCCAAGATATTAAGTACGTATTTAGTTGGCTTATTTTACTTTAATATTATAGGTGATCCATCCACACATTTTCACAATATTCACTGATAGTTCCTCGGAGCCAATACTTCGCGTTGTGAAATAAAAAGTCTCCGGGGGGGGGGGACTTTGGTAAGTTTTTGGAATAAATTCCTTCGTGTGTAAAACG
>NW_013669895.1:55702-56840 GCF_000517525.1 Limulus polyphemus
CCCCACATTTTTTCCCAATTTTCCCTGATTGTCCCCCGGGGCAAATCCTCCGGGTGTAAAAAAAAAAACGCCCCGGGGGGGGGGGGGGACATTGGTAAGTTTATGGAATAGATTCCCTGCAGTGGACACAGCAGATAGACCAGTGACAAAGTGAACAAAAAAAAAATCAAATTATTAAACGAACAACAGTTTTTTGTCAAAACATGTTACCCAAAATTTAACCACTTCATTATGTTCATTAAGTCACTGTTTGATAATTTACTACTAACTGTTATTCTTCCTAATCTGAAGATCTGGATGTTTCAACATGATATAGATGTAAGAATAGAAGGAAGATAATATATGATATACTGAAAATCAAGAATATACCCCCCCCCCCAGTGGCACAGCGGTATGTCTGCGGACTTATAACGCTAGAAACCGGGTTTCGATCCCCGTGATGGGCAGAGCACAGATAGTCCGTTGTGTAGCTTTGTTCTTAATTACAAACAAACATCAAGAATATATCTCGTTCTTACCCGCTCCCCCTACCAAATCGTGAATCTGTACTAAATATATAGTAGAACATACACTTTTCAGTATTTCAGTTTCTCGAAGTTAACTTAAAAACATTGGTTATAAAAGAAAACGTTAAATAATAAATAAATAAATAGGAGATTAAAATACGTTTGATGTATTATGCAACTGCTTAGTTTTCTTTGTTGAAATTTTTCTTCTTCTTGTGGCTACTGATATATTTCAATTTTCATTTGATAAGTGATGGTTAAATTCAGTTAAAATCGGCTGCTTTTAAGACATGGATTACATGAATGTTTAATTTTCTATACTGCCATCTTCTTCGTGGGGTTACGTGAATGTTTAGTTTTCTATACTGCCATCTTCTTCGTGGGGTTACGTGAATGTTTAGTTTTCTATACTGCCATCTTCCTCGTGGGGTTACGTGAATGTTTAGTTTTCTATACTGCCATCTTCTTCGTGGGGTTACGTGAATGTTTAATTTTCTATACTGCCATCTTCTTCGTGGGGTTACGTGAATGTTTAGTTTTCTATACTGCCATCTTCCTCGTGGGGTTACATGAATGTTTAGTTTCTATACTGCCTATCTTCTTCGGTGGGGTTACGTGAATGTTTAGTTTCT
>NW_013669895.1:56861-64247 GCF_000517525.1 Limulus polyphemus
GGGTTGGTAAGTAGTTTAGTTTTCTTTATTACTACCACTCTTCTTCGTTCGTTGTATTATTGTTCGTATATTTGTTTGTTAGTAATAGTAGTTGTTGTGTTTTTTTGGGGGTTTGGGGGGGGGTTAAAGGCAGCATTAGAAACATAAGTAATGTGATTAATAGTAATAATTAAGGGAATCATCGATATGATATTCTTATTGCAATATTAATAAATAAAAACGTATATATATATATATTAGCGATGACTCTTTGATAAAATTGCATCTATAATAATTCCGTATTAATGTACTGGGTGTGTGCGTGTTTTTCTTATAGCAAAGCCACATCGAGTTATGTGCTGTGTCCACCGTGGGGAATCAAACCCCTGATTTTAGCGTTGTAAACCCGGAGACTACCGCTGTCAATTCAAGTTACAGGAACTCAAGTTCGTGAAAATCTGAGAACGAACGAAAGTAGAAAAATAAAGTGTTTTGAATAGATAACAGCAATAGATAACACAAAAAGTATAAATTTGTTTGTGATATTATCAAAGAAATACGTTTGAGTATAAATATTATTTGGAAGAATATAAATTATCATGTGGCACTATAACTGTATATTATATAAATAACGAAACTTTCAAACACAAGTGTAGCGCCATCTTTTAGCGTTGAATCTTACTAAAATTAGTCCTTCTCTCTCTCTCCCCTTGGGCTCGGCATGGCCAGGTGGTTCGGGCGCTCGACTCGCAATCTGAGGGTCGCGGGTTCGAATCCACGTCACACCAAACATGCTCGCCCTTTCAGCCGTGGGGGCGTTATTACGTGACGGTCAATCCCACTATTCGTTGGTAAAAGAGTAGCCCAAGAGTTGACGGTAGGTGGTGATGACTAGCTGCCTTCCCTCTAGTCTTACACTGCTAAATTAGGGACGGCTAGCACAGATAGCCCTCGTGTAGCTTTGCGCGAAATTCAAAAAACAAACAAACTCTCCCATTGTTTAAGTATATGTTTATTTGATCTGTTATTATCGTCTTTTGGTCACGAGGAGAGTTGAAGATATTGTTATAGCAAACTTTATGAAATTAACTAGAGTATGAACATGTATTACGAAGCTATTCGGTTGAACTCTTTTAAATATAAAACACAACTAGGATCTACATATACCCTTACCATTACGTGATTCAGCCAACCGAATCAGTGTTCGATCTATATTCTGTGCTTTAACCCTATGTTGAGTTCAAGAACATATAATAACTGATCAACCAAGAACGCATATGCTTAGTTTTATATTTTTCTCCCTCGTATTTTAGCTTTTATAATAGTTCACATTTCTTACAATGATAAAAAACCCTCTAACCGGAGCGCTTTCGAAAGGTGGACCTTTCTTCTTCAGGAGCAAACTGGGAATTTAACATTCAACTAAACGCATATGCACGCATGTAGCTTAAAATGTAATTCCTATAAATGACCATAAAAACTTAAGAAACAAGATCAATTTTCTCAAGCTACAAATCCCTATTTTGACCCCACTAAAATTGATAAGTACTGTAGACATGGAGACACTTCTACTAGGGGTGTTGCGAGAGTTTCACCAGTTGAAGGATACTTAAGAATATAAAAAAAAGCTCTAACAAAAAAAAAAAATGCACGTGGCCGCAGGGTGTTGCGCAAATCAAGGTAAGTGGGTTAGGGTTTCGTTAGAGAAAATAAGTTTGGGAACCACTGTATTAGAGACTAATTTTAGCATACAGCTAACCCTAATGTGAAAATACTTTCAGTAATCATATATTTTGGATCTGCATTTATACATTTGATACTCTTAAGTACCATTAAAGAGCCTGAAATATTTAAAACAACAGATCTGATTTTGATCAACAAAGGCGCTACTAATAATAGTGGGAAAATTATTTGTATTTTGTACTTGTGGCAAAGCTACTAAGGTTACCAGAAGGAAGGCAGCTAGTCAGCAGCACTCAACCGTCCACCATCCAACCGATTGACTGTCACCTTATAAAAAACAAATAATAGGTTGAAAAATAACCAACTATTTTTTTTATATTTTTATTTAAAGAAGGGTCAAGCTTCGAGCTAGTGATCTTAGATTATACAGCTTGTTGTAACCTGTACGAGCTGACAAAGAGCGCTACCTCGAAACGTCACCCTTCTTTAAATAAAAAAAAAAAGTTGGCGATTGTTTGACCTATTATTTAATTTTGATATTTTTGTCGACTCTGCGATTTTAACTACATGTTTCTCTTTCTGTCACCTTATAAAACACAGAAGATTTTGTGGTATCACACTGATTTGAACTTGGTTCGCCAGCGTCAATTCTATCTCCTGGCCAACCTCAGGTTATATAAGCGAATATTTGAGATATTTTGTATATACGAATGTTAAAGTTTACACACTTTATATATATATATATATACATAGATCTGAGGATCAAAATCCGACTTAAAACATTAACGAGCGCCAATAACTTAAAATTTACAAGTTTAATATCACCGAGGAAAAATTACAATCTTCGGTCATTATAATTTACATAAACTTGACGCCACGGTTCCTAGGTAGTCCTGAAAAGTTTAATTTGTTGCTTAAGCACTGAAAATACACATAAATATTCATATCGAAACCTAGCCTCAAGTTCATGATGGCAATTTTTATATTGATGCATATACAACGTGGTTTCGTCTTAATAAGAAAATAACTAACTTCAGTTGATATTCTTACCTCGATTACTGTCTTCTTGGCTCTTACACGTCGTAAAATTTCCTCGAGAGATATAAAAAAAAGATTAAAAGGAAAGTAGATTTGTATAATATTTGATACCCGGATGTTCCACAATATAAGTGGGGCTTTGCAATATTACACTTGAACCAACTTTTTTTTTTTACGTAGTTTTGACAATTCGGAAAGCGGTAAACACTTTTTGTTTTGTTCTTTCTGTCACAAATACTTTATGTATTAATTCCAAAAACACACCACGCATGACATGAGGTCTCACACATCGCACTTTGGTGTTGTTATTGCTGTTTGTTATTAAGCACAAAAGGGTATCTGTGCTATGCCCACCACGGGTATCGAAACCCGGTTTCTAGCGGTATAAGTCCGCAGACATGCCGTTGTGCCACTAGGGGGTGTACTTCGGGATAGTGAATTGAAATAAAAGCTTGGTGAACTTTGTAATAGGTCCTGTAACACTGGACTGGTGGTGTAGTTTGAGTAATTGAAAATTGTCTTATCTCACTAGTTTTGTTTTCTGTCACCTCGTTGAAGAGAGAATAGTTAAATGGCGTCCGATTACTGCCTATAGTGACTAGCGTGTTGGGCTGCGGCTCTAAAGGTTCAATGTTTGAGCTCGCGATATGCCGCTAAACATTCTTCTCACTTTCAGAGAAGCTAGAAAAGTGACAGTCACTCCCGCAATTTGGTTAAGTGTGTTATTTTGTGTGTGTGTGTTTTTCTTATAGGAAAGCCACATCGGGCTATCTGTTGTGTTCATCGAGGGGAATCGAACCCCTGATATTATGGTTGTAAATCCGAACACTTACTGCTGTACCAGCGGGGGACAATTCGGTTAAGAGAAACAGTCTTGGCGCCGGGTGATGTTGATTTATTGTCTTCTCTTTCTGGTCAATAATTGTGAATTAATGGCGGCTAGCTTGAACGTGGATTCTGATCTGGCCCTCTAGCCCGGGTTACATATTTTATTCACACACTGTTTTGCAGAGGATTGTCAATGAACCCCCTGGATACACAGTTTTGTATACACTATTTCTAATGAATTACTGATTACATAATGTTTATGAAGGGTTATTAACAAATCATTAATTATATTTGTTGTTTTTTTTTGTTGTTGCAATTCTCAACCTAAAAGCCTCATTGTGTACACGGAGCTAAAAGACCAGTTCATTGATCGCTCGCTAGGGTTCGGGTATAGCTTTTTTCTAATTTTGAACTACTGATCAGAGACAGATGGTACACACCCACACAAATAACCCCTGTCGACACAGGGCCTTTGTGCGGCTCTATGAACCGAATAACGGGATTGGTTGTTACTTTATAACGCGTCAACAGCTGAAAGTGCGGAGCGCATTTCGTGATATCACGCCTCGAACCCCAGACCACTCGTGGCCTAAACAGACTAGAACAAGCGCGTGAAACATTTTCAATTAAATATATCGTTTCTAAGTAGTGTACATTTGTATGAAGACCGTATTATTTCGTACAGACTTTACATTTGAACGAAGACCGTATTATTTCTTACAGACTGTACATTTGAATGAGGTTTATATTGTTAATAACAGTTTTAGGGATAATTTTCCTTTTAATTCTTTGTGATATTAATCGGTCATGGGTTTGTATTTAAATGTAGGAGAACTCTAAATACAGTTTAGTGATATAATGTTAGTATAATCTTGAATACATAAGTGACGTCATTTTCGCTCAATTTGTATATTGTTCACTAAAGTTCAATATAAGTATGAGTGTTTGAATTTTCCAAAACCGGTATAACTGGGTCACAAGTGGTGAATAGAATAAGAGATTAGGCTTCATATTTTTTTAGTATCTTAGATAGCTTGTTCACTGGATAAATTAATTAGTATCAGTGCTTCATATTCTTCAAATCTATTCCAACATAGGCTTACCACAGTGAGTAAAGGACAACTGAAAACACCATACATATAAGTAACAGTCACGTCATCACGACACACCAATAATTAAAATGATTCCCTAACCCATAACCATTAAAACGAAGACCGTCCTGATCACACGTGTATGGAAAATGCCTGCTGATTACTCGATTTTCGAAAACATGTCTTAGTAATGTGTTGGCAGGCTGTGCAAAGTGGGGTGAAGCATATCTTGTATGAGGATTGTTTCATTCAAATCTCATCTCCCCTGAAGTTTAAGAAATGACACCAATCTGGATCACTGGCCATGTGAGCAGTTCGTTATTTGTGGATTCTTCGGAGAAACAAGGCAAACAACAAACAAATGACGAACTCGATCGGGAATCAAAAGCAAACTGTAATTTTTGGTTTGCTTTCTCACCAGATGGCATAGCTGTGAGGGTTAAATCTGGAGAGAAAAATGAGCTTTATTAGGCCAGATGGTATTGTTTAGCGAGGTTTCGTCGATTTTCATTGGAGTCAGAATGGGGAATCGAACCCCGGATTTTATCGTTGTAAGTCTGTAGACTTACCGTTGTCCCACTGGGGGACGGCCTGAGTGTACCTCCCTGGTACAGCCAATGAGTTTCCTAGACTGTTGATTGTTGGAGTTTGGTTAGCATGGCAACATGGTTGGTGATACATTAGCCACGAGGATTTCCTTTTCCAATACCAACCGCCATTTGTTTGACGTGTTGTGGGTATACATTACGAATTATATTAGCTAACCAATCCTTTTTGTTCACAGTTTTTTTTAATTTTATCGCTGAAGTTTCTCGGAAAGAATTTCTACGGGAAATTAACAAACAAACAGTTACGCAACAATATTATATCTGAACGTTACATGCGTCTCGAAAAGTATTATTACAGCAATAGTAATAATGTTGCATCGTTAAGGCCTCATTGATGTGGAAATGACAAGCGAAGAGAATCCCGTATTAAGGATTTTTCGGAACCTGAGTCCTTTCTTGATTAAAACTAGTTTATTCTTTCTCGATACAAATTTTAGTAATACACAGAATTTCCACAGTCACTTTAAACTTAAGAACCTTATAACACACGCTATAAATCACAGCGATTCACACACTTTACTTACGTGCCTACTGCTCGCTTGTCTCAGTTATCTATCTCTTCAATCTATCTGCATATATCTTCGATCTTTTTCGGTGGCTTTATTTGCCAGGCTTATATACTAAAAAAGAGGGCGCCTGGAACAAACTAAAGTTGCCAGAAAAATTCATGATCGTTCGAGAAACTCCAGCGCGCATGCTCCCAGTGTTGCGTGACTTCCGCTGTCGTAACAACATGTTAGGTTTTATATACTAGCCGGTATAAAAACCTTCACGATTAATTCTCCTAGTGGCAATTATTTTTAGCCTTTCTCTCCATTCGTACTCTGTCTACCATAGAAAATCGAACCCCAGACTTTAGAATTGTAGGTCCAATGGAGGACATGGATGTTAGGGTAGGAAAACTAATTTCAAGAAGACTATCTTACTAATTCGCCTGTTCTTATAGTATTATGCAATTTAGTTCAATAAAATAATTATTAATATGGTGTTAAAATTCTTAACATACTTCTGAATTGTAGTGAAATAAATCAAATTAATAAGATTTACACGTCAACAACTTAACCCAATCCACACCCAAACTGTTATTCAAGCAATTTGATGACACGAACAACGTCTCAACTACCATCTCTTTTGTATCCTAGTGAAAGGCCTTTATTAAAAATTCACAATAATCACGTATATCACAAGACGCACAGGACAACATTTGTATGGGGTTATGTGCGTATTTATTGATATGATATATATATTTTTTTCATTTAGAAACAGTGCCTTTCTCTGGTGGAAGTGATTTTTTTTTATTGCTTAATTTGCCTTTTAATACATACACTAACGGAATTTCCTCAGATTTAATGTTACGATGTCGCCCGACAGAGCGGATAATTAGTCCTAGCGAATCCGCTCATCTATGATGCTAGCAACGCACTAAAGATTTCATCAGATAAGACAGACCTGAATAACACGTGCACATCTGAAAGGTTAACTCTCTATTTGTCATGCGTTGAATGAACTAAGTTGGAAAAGAAATTAATCATGCATTGTTTTGTTTTTTACGAACTATACTAGTATAACAGTCTAGGTAATACAATGCCTAAACTAGAGAAGAACGACCAGCTAGTGATTTAAAATTTATTATATTCTCAGACAGCCCAAGTTCGTGAGATTGATTTTACGGAGACTGCTGTAGAATCTTTCTGGACTAATAACACCAAGCCTTCAAAACCGTTGCCATCGTGATAACCTTATATACCTTTGTTTCCACCAACCAACCAATCTTGTTTAGCACCTACCTAATTGTGTATGCATACGTCACTTGAAATCGGTCCGTTTGATACTGTATTTGCTAACACATCAAGGATAACCTTGTATCTCCAGAAGGCTTTCAGTCATTTAAGGGATGAGGGAGGGTGTTATGCAGATCAAGGAGACTCTAGAAAGTTCCGGGAGACTTGGGCTGTCTGCATACTAATATTGTTTCGTATTTTTTTCAATATCTTATTGATTAAATTTTCCGCAGAAGTGGAATAGGCACGTTTTTAGGAAAATGATCTCAATTATTCGTCTATAATTTTTGACGAATAAATTTAGTATTCATGTAAAAGAATGAACGTATTCTGTATATAAACCTCTTTTATTTCTAATTTTCGGGCCCGGCATGGCCA
>NW_013669895.1:65247-83661 GCF_000517525.1 Limulus polyphemus
ATGTTTTCAAATTATGTATGAAGATTACTTATAACCTCACGATTTCTTTTAAATGTTTCATCAAAAGTTGTTGTATTTTACTGTTGTATTTAGACGTATATAACATGTCGTGTGTTATTAATTATAAACGAATTTGTAAAACAGGAATACGAGTTGTTTTTGGTACGAATCTGTGGCAGTTTCTTACACCCGTAATCAAATTCTAATCCCCGGGTTTCTGAAGCGATAGAGGATTACAGTTTATGAAATTGCTTCACTTAGAAAGCTGAGCCCGATTCTTACTTCCTCTATTCAAAGTCACGTGCTACAGCGCGAGTTTAGGCTAAGGTGTTTACATTATGACGTCATGTCCTTGCGTAGAGAAGCTGTGACGTCTCTTGAAGAGTGAGTGTGAATGTGTCCGCGTAGAAGATGGCGGCTTGTGGGTGCTTGGAGGAGACGAGCGGGGTAGATGAAAAGGTCAACACCAACGACGAAGGCGGATTTCACGTTTTTGGAATACATCACAAGAACGACTTATTAAACCAAAGTTTTTCTTATGGGGAAGGACTTCAACCTTGTATTATTGAATCTGAAGGCGAGTTTGTCAAGTGTTTCAGACGATTGAATGGTGTTAATCTAAACGGAAGAGTTCAGGCATCGTTAGATTTGTCAGCTGAGTTGAATATGTTAAAAAATACGATTAACCCTTTACCGCTGAGATCAGGGGGTCACCAACCCGATGAGAGAGTGTACGCGGAGCGACGGCCACGTTTGGACCGGTCTCCAAGCACAGACAGGTAAGTGCTCCAGCTAGGCCTAACGTCTGACCGACTGCCCTTCACTGCTTAACACTGACAGTGACTCCTTTTGTCTTGCTCTCGTTACCTTGTTTCACTATCTCGTTTATCGCAGAGTTGGCTTCGTGGTTGTCTTTAGTCTATAACATCGTGCTTCTTTGAGGCAATAATGGTTCAAATATATAAGTTAGAAAAGTTATTACCCAACGATTACTTTGGGAATAGTTTTTAATATTGGTCATCGCTAGTTTTCTCAACAATCGGTAACAAGCGCTTCCACTTTTGTGGAAGTAAAACTGTACACGAACTTTTTTGTGAATTTTCAATATTCAATGTGTATTCTAACACAATGTAATGTTTCGTGTTTTACAGAAATGTATAATACATTTTATATGTGAAGTTACGTAACATTTTTTGAAACATTTATTTTATGAAACATAGGCCTAACAGTGCTAACGATTAATTCTTGTTGTTCAGTAAGCCTTCTTCACAATAACAGCAGATAGCGCGACGTTTTCCTGACTTTTTTTTTTAAGTTCAATACATTTTTTTCAAGGTAAGATATACCGGTAGTTAGTTCGTGTTTACGAAGTGGTTAGGGTAACTTGTGCACAGTAAAAACACACACAAAGACCAAACTGTATATGTGTGTATGTCTTGTGTCTTAAAATATATATATATAAATACAAACCTTTTAACGTTTCTGAAGACGTACTTCAGGAAATTTCCTTTTAAAGAAATGTGTCATAAATTAGAGCGTGAAAATCGTTTGTATCAGTAAATCTTTTCGTCCTTAAAACATTTTCAATAAAATTGGGACTTTCTCTTCATTATTAGCTTCCCAGGGGTTCAGCGGTATGAAGTTTTTTAACGCCAAAATCGGGTTTCGATACCCACGGTGGATAGAGCACAGGTAGCCCATTGTTTAACTTTGTGCTTAATAAAACAAACATTCATTCTTAGAGTTAAGTTTAATTACTGAAGTGCTAGGCCTATCGTTCAGTGATTGTTTGGTTTATTGAAATCAATTTCAAACGTTTTGTTGATTTTTAACATTTATAAACATTTCACTCAGTCATTGTGATTGAGGTGTTTGCATAGTCTACTAAATTTCCTGATGTTCTTCAGTCGGATGGTAAAAACATCAGAGATACAAAAAGCCTCTATGTTAATTAATGGTAAGTGCTAAATATTACAACGTTTCATTTACATGTAAATAGTTTAGTCAGTTTAAAGCCTTGGGCTCAAGTTAAGCAACTACTCATTCGACAAGATTAAACATTGCATTCAAGAGAAATGCCTGAAGTACCGAAGTGACATTATTAATGTCAGTGGACGATGCGAACGGGAAATATTACATGTTTGAACACAACAGACATTAGTTTATGTATTACATCCTACTGCACATATAAATTTTTAAATTATACAGTGAAACCAGAATTAGGAAAAAAAAGAGAGAGAGAGGGGGAGAGAATTTTTTTATGGTACCTTCTCAGCTACAAGCGGGTGTACGTACTTTCCAGGCATGGACCGGAAGCTTTTAAAATTCCCGAATCCTTCACAAACAACAATTTCCTCAGACATGACAATCCTCGCAACACAGTGCTTGAGCTTACGTAAGCTGGCTTAATTATTTACTTAACACGAAACGCTCCTGTTTAACATCTTAGTCCGAGAGATTATGAAATAGACTGCATTAAAATCTTGTTTGGTATACAACTTAGGCCTTTATCTTCAGGAAGAATATTTATACCAGTTTTAAAACTAAAGTTAGTGCTCGAGAAAATACAAGCTCGTGTGAATTTTTTTAATTTGACGTGACATCCGAAAACCGTGTGGTAGATAATGCGAACTCGTGGGCTAAGCGTTATACCAAACCTATAAAAAATGCATTTTTCACAAAGACACTTTCTCAATTGATAGTTTGTTTGTTTTTTCAACTGGAGTTACAGGCTCATAACCTGAATATAAGAGTGAACTTTTCAATATAATTTAATCAGCTAACTTAGGGGACATTTTGAATTATTTTTAAATCAGAAAGTTTACTCAAATGTGACAAATTTTTCTAAAGGTACTATTCCTTTTTTTTTAAAGAGTATTGTTAGTCTTTGTAAAAATTTAAAAAGCTATAACTAGTTTTAAGCGCTTTCAACATTACTTCGGCTATTAGAATCTGTTAAACTAACACGAAGATTGTTCTTCTGTTTTATTATCCAGTAATAGTCTCTGTTAGCGGACACCTTGTGTTATAAGCCCACTTCGTTAACAGAGACTGTTTAGGCTAACGCGAACATTTACAGTAATCTATAACAGCTTGTCATAACGAGCAGGTTGTGCTTAAAGTGGGTTTTTCGTCGAAACCTTGCACAATATAAAAAATAAAAGCCTAAAAGGTCTTACAATTAGGTATTTTAGTGACGTTTACAAATAAAATGATCAGATTGAATTAATTGTGTGCTTCCCCGTTGAATATGAAGACTAGTGGCGAATATTAGAAATAATATTTTACTTCTTGTATATATATATATATATATACATGTTTCGGTTTGTGGTTGTATCGAGATAATTTGAGTTTCATTATTCGTGCAATCCAAAACTGCCTGTAATATTTAAGGCAAACTTGATTTTATTGACAGCATTTTGACCCCAGTTTGCTGAAATTCGTTTCGTTGATGCAGATATATTCATAACTTGTGTTTTAGATGTTTTTTTTAAGTGATAGACTTAAGTTTTCAGCATCTCATCAAAATGAGGCCCGCTGTGTACATCATTCTTTTTGTCGTTTCACAACAAACAAGTCCCCGGTGGCTCAGAGGTAAGTTTAAAGGTTTATATGCTAAAAAATCGGGTTTCGATACCCGCGATGGGCAGAGCACAGATAGCCCATTATGTAGCTTGGCACTTAAACAAACAAACAGAACAAATAAAGGGGGTAGAACATTTTCGTGTGTTATGTCTGTTATGTGACGCTCACTTTAATCATATTATAATTATAAAAGCGCCAAAGTCAGTTATTTCAGCTGTGTTCCTTGTCTAATTTGGAAAGAAACTGATATAGTCGTTTATTCAAAAACGTTTTCGCGAATTTCATGTGTTCCTGTACGTACTTGCAGGGACGCGTAGTTTTCGAGCTTCATATCTCGTTCACCAACGTGCTATGACGGTAATCACTTAGAAATTCCTGGTCTTTACGTCAGATTGTCGGTTTTACTGATGAAATTCTGAACGTTGGCGTATACCATATTACATTTGAAACGATAACACTTGTATACTGTACTCATAATAAAAATTGTTCAGAGACACTTTTATCATATTCCTTAATTACCCCCCCCCCACCCAGTGGCACAGCGGCATGTCTGCGGACGTACAACCCTACAAAACGGGGTTTCGATACCCGTGGTGGGCAGAACACAGATAGCCCTTTGTGTAGCTTTGCGCTTAACTACAAACAAAACCTTCATTATTTTTAAGTTTTAATAACAGTATAGGGAAAGAAAGAAGTAAAAACGTAGGAGGATTATTTTTTCTCTTTTGTTTTATTTTTTAATTAGTCCATAAACATGACTAGTTATTGTCAATTTGGGGTATTCTTACATTTGACGGGAAAAATGTTCTCTAATATTACTGTTATTTCGCTTGCAGTATGTATAGTTAAAATTTACCTGGAAACAGCTAGAAAAGTATACTATGTGATTTAGTATGGTCGTTTTAAAAACTGCTGAAATATTTAAACATCGCAAACGTAGTTTTACGTGTCCTGAAAGTGTACACCAATGGCGCAGCCTCCCGACCGTAATGGAGTGACATTCACCTTCCAAGGCCAATGGCTGCAAACGTTCGCGTATACACATTTTGTTTTATTAGAATAAAACAAATACCATAAATGTGGCAGGGAGACCGGACTTGAGTCATATCCGTGTGTTATTGTTACATTGCTGTCATAGTTTACTCTAATTGTACGTACGTGTAATGTTAACGTGACCTCTTCCAAGAATGATACGCGTTTCAACTATAATACTAATTTCTTCAAGCTCGTCACCAAATGTGTGGCTTACGCATGTTTCTTTCGCTATGAAATTCAAATCGTAGTGATGCTGTTCCTAGAAATAATATAGTTTGTGTCAAAACATCTAAATCTCGTGGAATATTAGCAGGAAAGTTACTAACCACGAGGTTTTTCTCTGTCGACAATGGCAGTTTTAATGTACACTTTTAGTGCAAGTTGCCAACGGACGGAAAGTACGCGGATCTGTATGAATATTAGGTGTGGAAATTGGCGACTAAGATTACTGTCGTACATTGTTTAGTGAAAAAATTATTATTGCTTTGGGCATCGGTGTTGTAAATATTGTTAGCGCTGGAAATAACAATACACTGGTTAGGGGGTTATTGTTGTATATAGATATTGAATAAAACAACAACAAAAACTGACTCATGTCATTACGAATAAAGTGAGCTATACAAATATTTATTTATTTGCACCTATAGATCATAAAAAAAATCAATAAAGGTAAGCATTGACTATACCAAAGTTAATTGTTGTTTAGAAAAATGTTTCGAAATTTATACTAAAACAATATAATGTATATAGTACACAGTATATGAAATCATGCATTATTTGTATATAAACAAATGACCTAAATTAACCGGTAGGAACCAAGACGTTGTGTACTAGGCAATGAAGAAGCTGGTAAGATATGAAATAGTAAGAACTAGAAGATGCCATGTACCTCTGAGAAGTCCAGTGTCGTAATTATAGGAAATTAACATTGTGCAGTTTAAATGAGAACTGATAAAATAAAGAGGCGGGGGACATGTTAACTGGATCATGTGGACTTCGAAATTTTGATAAAAAATAACAACAACGAAAGAACAATTAAGTGTTTAAAAGAAATGATAACATACTAAACCTGCTGTAGAGGCAAGGCTTAGCACAGAACAGTATCGTTAGATGTGATTACACTAAAATTTATAATTAAGTAGTTAAAATATTTAAAGGCACAGTTTTACTCTCTCTATTAACACTTAATGAGCTCACAGAGGAAGTTCCAGTCAGATTGATTTTTATATCGACTGATCTTTTTGCTTAAGGCTCATCATGCATTTTTGCTTGTAGCGCATCAGTTTGTATATGAACTATTTTGAAGTTTTCCGTTGTTTACTTTTCACGTGTGTAACATGTTTCATATTTTGAAAACTCTTGTAATTGTATTAGCAGTAACACGTTTTGCTCTGTCATCATTATTAACTAATTTTGGTCAGTATAACCTTAAGGTAAAAACTCTGAACAACGAGCTTGTCCAAAACGTATACAGTTCATATGACAAAGCACGACTATAAAACGCGAAATGTGGAGGTACACGAAGTTATGTCATCTATATTCTCTTACTGTACATGATAGCGGAGAAAACTGTGAATAATTTAGCGCTTGAAGCATAAATTCGCGGAACTGACTTCTAACGTCGCGTATTACAACTTAGATAAAAAAAAAGTACGGAGAGAAATTTAACGATTGTGCATTGATTGGGGAGGGGGTGAGGGTGGGGGTAAACAACGAAAAAACCCGTTCATTTTGTTTTTACTTTTAATGAGATGTTTGATAAGATATATGTAACGGTTCGGTTTGTTTTTTTACACGCAAAGCTACACTATGAGCTCTACCCACCAGGGGTATAAAAACCCGAGTTTTAGCGTTGCAAGCTATGAGACTTCCCACTGAGCCACTTGGTGGAGCACATATAACAGAATATAAATGGAAAAAAAAAAGAGAAATCTAAAGTCGATGTTATAAAACTCATTCGTTAAATGTTTCTTACGTAAGGAGCAATAATACAGATGAAACTTCTGTTTATATTTACGGGTTACTTGTTTGTTCCTGTTTAGTGATTTTCAGTTCACTCTGGTCACTTGAGTGGTGACAGATGTTAATATCCAAAGAAATATCGCACGTAAAACTGACTTGGCTCAGATAAACGACCTATGTGTTTATATTGTACCGCCTATTTAGTAAAGCTGTGACTTTTTCTGTTTTGAAGTAATTTCTCAAAATAAAATATAAAATGAAAGAAAAAAATCAAGGTATTGGAAGTCACTGGACTAACTATTGATAGTTTAATTGATGTAGTAAAAATATGTGGAACTTTTATAGCCCTTTGATTAGCGTGCCAGTCTGTGGATCCGAGGGTCTGTGGCTCGCGTCCCGTTACCAAAAGAAGACAGTCGCTCTACGCACTTTGGGTTCGTGGGCGCATTTTAAGAGTGACGGCCAAATAACACTGTTCGATTACAGTTGCTCAAGAGTTGGCTGTGGGTGCTGTTGACTAACTGCATTCCCTCTAATCTATATCATATGAAATATAGAGAATGCTAGTGCAGATAAACCTTGTGCCAATATCCGAAACAAACAACTATATGAAGTTAACAGGAGCTGTTAAATAGCAGAATTGTCAGGGACCGGGAACGATGAAATGAAATAGTGTATTTTAGATTAGTATCTGAGTCTTGAGTACAGAAGCTTACATGCAGTTTTTGATGTATATAATATGTGTTAGTTGGAAGTTTCCACGAGATACACAGCAACGCCTTCTTCAAAGATTATAGAATGCGATATGACAGGAGGAGGCAGGTACGAAAGCTAAGGGCAGGACTACCGTTGCAGGATCAGCATTAGGACTTTGCATCGGGTCCTTACACGAGGACCTTTCCCACAGAACCCTGGCTGTGTTCATAGCAGCCTATCGACTGTCCTTATTTCTCCTTAGACTGCCTTTGTGTCATCATCCGGGCAACTTGGCTGGAAACCGGGGCTCTAGATTCTTGTGAGAAATAGACCATTTCATGAATGCAGATATTTACCATTGAATCTTACGGGAGGCTAGGCCTCGGCACAGCTGGCACGTTTCTTGCTCGCTTTGTTTCGCGCTGTCGGCGATTCGTGCTTGCTAAAGTGAAACAACTTGAAAAAAAAAATGTAGTGTTAATGTACAAATACTTTAAACACGTGGTGTATAGATTAAGGTTTAAAGGCTGTCTTTGTTGTTTATAATATCGCAAACGTTTTTAAATCGAAGAAGCCATTATTAAAATCAGAACAACATACTTAACATTTCTCTTATTTAATTTTAACATGCGACATTCTGTTTCGAGTTTTAAGTGATTATTTTCTGCTTTATTCGTACTTATGTAAGTTCTATTGGATAGATTTGAAAGGGATCAAAATTTAAGTTATTAACAGAAATCAAACCATCAGTATAACTGGAAGTAGAAAGCATATGGGCTAAGGTTTGTTGCTTGTTTCGTAAGGTATTTGTTTTATAAAGATACAGAAACAAATCAGACATATTGGCTTCCATAGGGATATCAATTACCTGTTTAGAAACTTGTTCGTGAAAATTTGTTTGAAGTTAAGCACAAACCTATACAATGGGTTATCTGTGCTCTGTCCACTACGGCTATCGAAACCCGGTTTCTAGCGTCGGTAAGACATACCGCTATGTCACTGGGGGGGGGGGGGGGGGTCGCATTTAAATAATTATGTAAAAGCTTTAAATATGATTTTATTATTTGTTTGGTGACCTATTTAGTTTACTAGGCCTGGATAAGCCAACTTTAAGAAGCTGAATTAGTCTCGGCTAGCCCGGCCTATACTTCAATAATTTTATTGAGGAAATAGGATTGGTTTGGTTGTTGTAGAGTAAAGCCACATTGGGCTATCTGCTGTGTCCACCGCGGAGAATCTAACCCAGAATTTTAGCATTGTAAGGCTGTAGACTTAACCGCTGCCCCACCGGGTGACAGGGAAGAGAATGTGTGCTCGATTGTTACTGAATTGTTTGTAATTAAGCACAAAGCTACAGAATGGGCTATCTGTGCTCTGCCCACCACGGGTATCGAAACCCGGATTCTAGCGTTGTAAGTCCGCAGACATACCGCTGTGCCACTGGGGGCTGTTACTGAATTATTTAGGTAAGGGTTTTATAGTTCTTCCTATTCTGTAATAATTGTCCACAGGTGGAGGGTGGTGGAAGTCTTACAAATGTAGAAATTAAGGAAGGTTTTAATAACATACAGTTGTCTAAACTTAAAGGGTGGAGGCTGGTTATTCGACAAGTGTAGAAATTAAGGGTGGTTTTTAAAAATGAAATAATTCATGTTAATTTTATAATATTTAATGGTTTCCAGGGGTGATTACCATACCTAGCGGCTGTGGACGGTGGGTGATAGTAGGTGTGGGGACGTTGTGGGTTAAAGCACTCAATACTAACCCTTATTTGATCTCCCTTGCCTGCTGTCTATTTGTTCATCTACATTTTTAGGGTTATCTCTGACAGACTGGGTATCCTCAACATATTTGGAAGCTATTATATATCACAGATATTTTACTTTAAAAATGATACTTTTTGTACAACCTTGACAAATGATATGAATTTTAATTTTCTTGTTTGTTATGTTACTAGCGCGATAGTGGATTTATTTTGTTAGGACATGTTTCGATATACATTATAATCTTGAATTTTGTTGTGAGTGACAGTTGTAGTTTTGAGTTTCACTCGCGATGTTTTGGTTTTGGTTTCTGTATTTTTTTCAGTACTGTTGTATAGTGCCGAATTTATCGCCTATATACACTGGGTGTAATTTATAGTGTTAGGCTTAATCTATCTATCTATCGATATACATATGTGTGTGTGTGTATCTTCGAAAAACTTCCATTTTTAGTTGCTTTGAGGACAGAAACTTCTAATAATTTAAGTTATTAATATATGCATCTTATAATACAAAGTTTAACAGTAGAGATTAAAATTCACGTTACAATGTTATTCAAATTCGGGTGAAAATGACGTTCTGTCTAACATTAAATGTCATACCCCCAGCTTTCCAGAAATTATTGCATGCTGTTATTGATTTAATTTCCTTACAACCTTTACGATACTTGAATATCTCAAGTATGTAGATATGTATGTAGGTCGGTCAACATTACTGTAGATATGTATGTAGGTCGGTCAACATTACTGTAGATATGGATTAAAGTATGACTTAGTGTCGTACTTATCTGATATGAGTAACAGTGCTGAAGCGTAGCGCGTAGTCAGATGATGAACTACAACAGTCACATTTTATTTGCTTAATTAAGTTGGCACGAAACGAGAACACTTACGTCTATGTGTTTAAATACTGTCTTGTTTTCCGTTTCATTTTTATAATTTATTAGGGTTAGATGGAAATGTTTTAAACTATATTTGGAAGGGGTAGGGCCTATCAGTGTAGAGATCAAGACATGTACACAACATGAACATATTGATGTGATTATTCACTTTGTTAAACAAAAAGAAAAAAAACGGCATGGTAATTTTAAAGGAACTACGTAGATTTAATTAAACGTAATATCACTGACGCTACAATGTGAGAGACATTCGTCGGAAATCGCACAGCAGAAACCGGAAACTAAGTAACAATCTGACGTCACTTCTAAACTGAGACCAGCGGTCATTATTCAAAAAGTGACGGGTTATGATAGTTTCATGAACACTGATAGCACAAAGTTCTGCTTAAATAAACCAACTTCTTAATTAATGCTAATTCCATCTTGAACTTCTAGTTTTTAGAATCCATCTTTTAGAGATTAAACGTCATCATTCTGTAGGCAAGACTGTCTATCAGTATAAGATATGCATGTTCCCGATAAACGTTGGTCTGTTAATTCCAAACGTAACGCATTCTTCTGTTAGGACTAAATCACATCCGGGTGTAATTAAAACGGGTGTCAGGGCAGGTGTTCAGAAACCAGAATTGAACGTTGTATTTCAAAGCGTCCAAGAAATTGGGTAAAGTTTAACCTATATGTAATCAAGACAATGAATACACGTACGCATCAGGCTTAAGAGATAACTACTTAAGAGAGTACTGTATAATGATGTGATTTCATAAGTCGTAATTTTTTCGCTAGTGAATTTCGTTTTTATTGTTATATTGTGTATACAGCTTAATCTGAATCTTGCAGATTTTAACAAATTTTACGTATGTAACTGTGACTTAATTGTTTGTAGCTACACAATGGGCTATCTGTGCTGTGCCCACCACCAGTATCGAAACGCGGTTTTTAGCGCTAAAACCCTTCAAGATTACCACTGTGCCACTTTAGTTAATGAAAACTTAGATTATAATTCAAAGTTATGTTCCATCACGCTTTTAAACAGGCAGTAGAGGTTAAAAAAAAACGATATTAGGAGTATTAGTAGGCTATTTTTATATTGTTTCATTGAAACCACTCGTAAGCGAAGTCACAGTGATAGCCAATTATAGATATGTTAGGTAAGTTTTACCTCATAAAAAAAGTGTGACAAATGTTATGTAGTTTTGAAATTACAGTGGTTATTATCGAATTTTAAAACTATCATCTGTTTTCCTCATCCTACTTGAGATTAGTTAAATAACAAACCACGTTTAGATCGTGGAATTAGAATCTGTTCTTTATAGAAAACAGTAAATTTAGGGTTGAAACAACGCAGGTGGTAACCTTAATCTATATTATCACCAGCTCAAGGTAAGACAAATATCTTAAACAAGTGTTAAGTTATTTAACTACGGCTTACACTGAAAAAAAAAACAAAAACAACTACAATCAAAAAGAATTCAAGGCTCTTTTATGTCAATTTAAATTGCGTAAATATGTTTCGTTTTCCATGAATATTCGGTTTATTTGTGTTATTGTTTTACACACTACTACTTCGTGTCTCAGCCATTTAAGCACTAGTTTTTAGTCGAAAGGCCTCGTTGGCACTGGATATGGCAGATGTGGTTTGATTTACGTATTGTAGGACATCCTGCAGTGCTTTCACACTTAAAAGCATAGAATTATTTAGATAGCTGTTTGGCGTTACTTACAGTGCAGGATTTCTGGGTCTTTTGTGTGCGTATTTACCGCTGCTCTGATAGACTTTGTCTACAGCTCGCAGTTAAAATCAGGAAATGGCCTATATTACCATGGCTACATGATCTCGTGCAAAATCCGAAACGACGAACGTGAGAGACATGTCGTTGAATAAACCTTGACATGTGGGTTTTTATGAATTAATAATTGCATGAATATATAATAAAGTTAGGCCAATGAGTCGGTATTCATTTTTAGACAGGAAGACCGTCAAAACTATACACAGTATTCCAAATGAGGCCTAACTAGTGATTTGTATAGAGATAACTACCTGGCCGTCAAAACTACACATTGTATTCCAAGTGAGGCCTAAATAGTGGCTTATATATAGAGATAACTACCTGTTTTGGCTTGTAATTAATATGTCTAGCTACTTAGCACTGCCTCGATAGTTAGAGTGATTTAGTCATATTACTGAGTGGAGTCCCATCTTATTAAACGTGGGATCCAAGTTATAATAATCCACATATATTGTCTTGTGCTTACTATAATTCAGATTACTATACACACTGTGATGCAATATATATATTCAGTTTTCACTCCAATTCTCTTCTGTTTACCGAACATTCAATGGGTTTCTTCTTGGAAATTTTAAGAACGTAGATGAAAGTAAAGAAGAATGTATAATACTGTCACCCACACTATATCAAGTGCCGACTAGGCCTTTCGTTCAATACTAGACCTCTTTAGGGTGGCTGGGATACGAAAGACACAATTGAAGATCAACTGTTATGTGAACTAGATTAGGTTGGAGTGTACTTTCTAATAGTTTTATTTGTCATTTACAAATCAGAATTAGGACAAGGATTAATAACACAGTTAACTTATTGTTATTATTTTCACCTTTTAATTAGCTTTATATTCATCATTTAAACTGGCGAAACAGCAAGTTAGTGTTTTTGCACCCTACAAGAGATTTAAGGTATACTAGTGGATTAACTGTACAAAGCACTCTTTTTAACAGAAACACACAGTTGACCAAAGTTTTACCAAAAGCTTTACTATTGGTATCGTAAATTAAAGGTTTATCGGCTGAGATAAGAACAGAAGTTTTGTTTGTTTTTGAATTTCGCGCAAAGCTACACGAGGGCTGTATGCGCTAGCCGTCCCTAATTTAGCAGTGTAAGACTAGAGGGAAGGCAGCTAGTCATCACCACCCACCGCCAACTCTTGGGCTACTCTTTTACCAACGAATAGTGGGATTGACCGTCACATTATAACGCCCCCACGGCTGAAAGGGCGAGCATGTTTGGTGGGACTGGGATTCGAACCCGCGACCCTCAGATTGCGAGTCGAGTGCCTTAACCACCTGGCCCCAAGTGGGGTCAAGCCTAGTGCCTCTCCGTGGCACCGGCCCTACGTTTTAGCAGTACATTCGTTTTAATACGAATTTCTAGCACCTAAACTTACCACACAGTTTATAGCTACTATGGGTTGAGGGTTACTAGGAAAGATATCCAGTTTTTTTTTTTCCTCCACAGGACAGGTCATTGATCTTCCAGGAATATTTTCACGTGTACTTAATGGGGTTTATATTACATTATTTCTTCTAAAGAAAACTTAATTCACATGAATCCAAAAGAACAAATTTCTTGTGGGTTCATGTCTCGTTACAGTTTTCGGGCCTGTGCCCAGAGTTCATTCATGCGTGGATTAAGCTTTAGAGGTATAGATAGATATGTGAGGTAGACGTCCGCGTATTTAGAAGGTTCACACACACACACGTTCTGTTGGTTATCTGCATTTCTGACGTTTTCGTACTTAAAGATACTGGTATGAAGACGTAGTTAATTACTATAGTCGTAGAAATATAGACAGAGTGGGTGTGGCACGTTCCTGTAAACATGACCTTGGGGAAGTCGTAGGCCCCGACCAATGAAACTGCCCTGTTGGTGAAAATCACGAACAAAGGGGTTATTAGAGGACATTGATTTCCTTCAGATGTCATAAGAGTTTTCACAGAAAGTAATTTTAATGATAAAAAAAAAGTCTTAATTCCTTTGCAACATTTACACTTCTGCTCGGTATTATTATTTTTCCATGAGATGACCTTGAGGTGTTCCTGCTTCGAACTAGAGCTATAGTTATATAGGTTCTGAGGATCGGTCTGTAAATAAATGTATGCTGTCGTTCTTCGCGTGTGACTTCAGCTGTTTTACTTACTTGTGTACATTTTGTTTGACGATTTTTCTCCTTTTACTAACACTGAACTACCGAAATATTGTCTAGCTTTCGATTTTGTTATGATTAAAAAGGAAACATGAAAATGCCAAATCTTAGTATAGCGTAAAGTAATTTTGATAACTCAGAATTATCAGCATTTTATAGAAGACCAAAATATCTAGGAAATTCATGATATCGTAAACTGGAAGTTTTTTTTTTCCATTTACAAAAACGAAGATTTTCTGCTGAAATCTGTAAATGCACCCGCAATGTTCCTTGGTGGGATATTGCGGCAAGTTTACATATTTACAACGTTAAAATACAGGGTTCGATTCACCGCAGTGGACACAGCAGACAGACCAATGTGGATTTGCTTTAAAACAAACATCAGCACTCTTAAAAATGTTCATTAACTTTGTGGAATATAGAAAAAATTTATAAAAATATTTTCAGTGGTTTATTAACTTTGCGGAATATACAATAAATTTATAGAAATATTTTCAGTGGTTTCTCTTGTTAGTATAATTCAAAGTTTAAAGACATTTTTCCGTCCTGGTAATTAAGCTTGAGGACTTGTAACGCTAAAAATTGGGTTCGATTCCTGTGGTGGGCACAGTGCAGGATGCAAATTCCATGGCTTTGCGCTTGACAAAACAGACATCCTTTCAAAGAGTCTCTTGGAGAAAAAACATTAGGTATTAATTATTTTATTTCCATCGTGTAATTCCACAGTTTATTTATTTGATGTTGCCACAAAAATAAAGTGAACGTGCATCTCTTTTCTTTCCTTGCTGTTGGTTAATCTTCTATGTGTAGTCACCTGGAAGTGGAGTTCGTTACTCTTCTTGCTGGTCCCCATACTGATAGGCATGATTATGTACGTTTTAGTTGTCTTTTGTTAAACAAACAACAACAAAAACTAGGCTGGAAATAGTGACTACATTATTTTCTCAAGCTACAAATCCCTATTTAGACTCCACTAAAATTGGTAAGTACAGTAGATATGGAGTCAAAGTAGGGATTTGTAGATTGAGAAAATAACGTAGACACTATTTCCAGCCTAGTTTGTCCCTAGTTGTAGGCGTGAAAATATAATATTTGCATTTAAATTCAACTTGTTTGTGTACCTTTTGACGATCCCTATTCCCCTTTTTAAAGAAGAGAAACTTGGTCAGCAGCAATGAAAAAAACTATTAAAATCTCTCCTTCTCTTTCAAGAATCAACATAAAAATAGTCCAATGACCTGCACATGAGTTTTTTAGTGGGCTTACTCAGGTTTAATAAAATATTCATATCCGTTTTTTTTTCTGTTGCTTGTGAAACAACAATAATAGTAATATGAAAAACAAATAGATGAATGTTGAATTTTGTCTAACAATCGGAAAATATTTTTTGTTCCTACTATCAATATTTTAGCATTATTAGCCATTGAGATAGGTCGTGAATGTTGTTTCAAGAGCAAGTCTGCTTTTTAAGATGGATTTTGCCCGTATGTTCTATTAGAATTTTTGTGAAATTCCTGGACGATCCCATTATGAACCACTATCATGGTTCATGATAAATGCATAGCTGTCATTTATATAGAATTACTGAAACTAACTTCATGTGTTCATCACAATTAATATCTAAACATAATTGCAGAAATGCCGCAAGATAATTACGTAAATTGATAACCAAGTTATGTGTAATTATAAAAATATTATTCTTAGTTCAAAACGGTGAAGTTTCACGTGAATCTAACTGACTGCGACTTTTTTGGTTTCTCCCGAAACGTGAATTTCAAGCATATGAGCCTAATCTCCTCTTTGATTCGCTACGTTCGCTGCAGCAGTCTAGTTTCGCAGAATTCACAGCTCATTTTTGTTGCTTGGAAGAGCAAAGCAAATAAGTAAAGTAGGCCTCATACAGTGATGGAATGGAAGCTTTCTGTTTGGTTTTGATTATAATCCTTTACTCACTGATAACGTAAAATGCTTGGATAACGCGTTACATACCGTCACAATTAATTATACGTTATTATTCAGCGGAATAACCGGTTATTTATTTGTTGCTTTCTTTTCGTTACGAAAAAGTGAATTACAGTAAAGAAAAGATGACGTAGAGGCCTAATTTATTCTTCGATTTGCCACTTCCACTGCACCAGACTAGTTTCGTAGATTCATAGCTCATCAGTATCGGTAATCTCAGTCAATAAAATCAGTATGCCAGCATTTTAAATATTACTGAATCATGATCCCTAAAGTTATATTGTTCTATCGCAATAGTGGAAGGTGAGATCGCCCGAGGGTGACTGGAACTTGCAAGACATAAACTTTTGTCCTTCTCCTAGAGCCTAGCATGGTCTGGTGGTTAGGGCGCTCGACTCGTGATCTGAGGGTCGCGGGTTCGAATTCCCGTCACACCGACGATACTAGCCCTTTAAGCCGTGTGGGCGTTATTATGTATGGTCAATCTCACTATTCGTTGGTAAAAAGAGTAGCCCAAGAGTTGGCGGTGGGTGGTGTTGACTAACTGCCTTCCCTCTAGTCTTACACTGCTAAATTAGGAATGGCTAGCACAAATAGCCCTCGTGTAGCTTTGCTCTCTCTTCATTTATCTCCTCGCTGGCTTTCTCTGCCAGGCTTATATAGTAACGTAGATGGCATCTCGAACACACTCAGACTTCCCCGATCATTCGAGAAATTCATCACGCACGCCACCAGCGCCAACGTGCCAGCAAACCAAATCAAACCAGATCCTTCTCCTATACAATTTCTTCTAATTTTTATATATTCATCTGAGCTAAGACTCGCTATATCTGTGATACATTAAATCTTTATAACCAATGGGAAAATACCAGCTTGTTTGGTTATCACATACTTTCTCTTCTCTATGCTTCGCTGCTTGTGGTAATTATAGATGAAATGCTTTATTTTTTGGACCACCGTGTCCAAAATACTATACTTAGATGCAAATAAAGACTTTATTTCCACAGACCTTGGTATGCAACACAGACGGCATTTTTAAAAAATCAGTTTCTTTTCACATCAGGATATCGAATTAAAGAAGAAAAAAAAAGAGTCGTTTCATCTCAACAGTGATTTACAAGTTAAGTAACTGAAGTAATTATTTCTGAGAATCATAGGAATATATTTGTGGAATCAATGACTCCTCATTTGAGTGAAATATGTATCATTCAAACCACAGTCAAGAATAAAATAATACACACTATTCAGCTCCCTTCTACATCGTAGAACCCGAAAAGATCCTTCAGTCATGGTTTCCCAAACTATGCAAGTTTTCAAGTAAGGACACTGTAAGGAAATCTTTTCTTACTCTTTTACCAACAAATACTTGGATTGGCCTTCATATAATAACGCCCTCACGGTTGAAAGGCGAGCATTATTGGTTGACCTTCAGATTGTGAGTCGAGAGCCTTAACTACCATACCCGTGTGAATTTGTTAATGGCATTTAAAATTAATAACGAAATAGCGTTTAACACTTGGATAAGCAGAGATTCTAAATCTAATCCCACATCCAACACGTGCAAACTGTTAGACAAATGACATAAGTCAATGACCTATGATCCACATGAACTTATATTGCCTCGAATATACATTTGGCAGTAAAGGGCAATAGGTGAGGAATGGAGAGAGGCGTGTTACAAATCTGAGGGTGCTGGTATAAGTAAACTTAACTAGCACCTTTCTTTGTGCGCTGGTATAAGTAAACTTAACTAACACCTTTTTTTGTGCGCTGCTATAAGTAAACTTAACTAACACCTTTTTTGTGCGCTGCTAAAAGTAAACTTAACTAGCACCTTCTTTGTGCGCTGGTATAAGTAAACTTAACTAGCACCTTTTTTGTGCGCTGGTATAAAGTAAACTTAACTAGCACCTTTTTTGTGCGCTGGTATAAAGTAAACTTAACTAGCATCTTCTTGGTGCGCTGGTTCAAGTAAACTTAACTAGCCAAGAAATTGCGCAGTCTCATTGCAAATCAAAAGAATGTCATAAATCGAGCACAACTTCAATTATCTAGCTTTTGTTTTATTTATAGTTAAGCGCAAAGCAACACAACAGACTATCTGTTGTGTGTCCGATTTGTAACGTTATATGTCCGCATATATTCCACTGAGTCAGGGTAGCTTTGGAATACGATTAGTATTTAATGCAACTTTGACGCTTGACCTATATATTTAAACAAATCTAGGCTACTAATCCTTGTTTAACAATCAACGTCAATATTTACTTCTCCAGTGAGACAGCTAAGAAATCTTGCTTTTGATGTGTACAAGTATTTTTGACCTTGAATTTTCAAATTATTTTATGCTTTTTAAGATAATTCTTTTCATTAAAAAATGGCTTCATTGATCAGTTAAAAAAGTAAAGAAAATATGTTGTTTTTTTACTCCTACCATAAATAATATTTTCTTTACACTTAAGTTCACTCAAAGCTAAAAATCCTTGTGTGGGATTAAAAGTAATTTGACCTTGAATTTTTCAGATTATTTTGTGTTTAAAGATGATTCTTTCCATTAAAAAATGTCTACATTGATGAGTT
>NW_013669895.1:84661-86907 GCF_000517525.1 Limulus polyphemus
GAAATCCTTGTGTGGGATTAAAAGTAATTTGACCTTGAATTTTTCAGATTATTTTGTGTTTAAAGATGATTCTTTCCATTAAAAATGCCTACATTGATGAGTTAAAGAAAAAGAAATGTTTTTACACACAAATAACCGAATTACATTTTCTTTACACAAAGCTAGAAATCCTTGTGTGGGGTTAAAAGTAATTTGACCTTGAATTTTTCAGATTATTTTGTGTTTAAAGATGATTCTTTCCATTAAAAAATGTCTACATTGATGAGTTAACGAAAAAGAAATGTTTTTACACACAAATAACCGAATTACATTTTCTTTACACCTAAATTCACTCAAAACTTATAAGAGATCCCTGTGTGGGACTCGATCGCCTTAATAAGTCTGACCGAATTTCTTTGGTTTTTTTTTATACTTTTATTTATAATTCATAATTTATTTTCACATGCTTGAATCAATATGTTCTCTGTATTCCCTTTAACAGTTATGCAAGCTGAACACAAACACTCAGTCCTATTCCAGAAAATTATTTGTAATATCTAACCCCACATTTATTAAAACATGATCAGTAGCTGGAACACTTAAATATTTTATAACCAAATCATTTTTTTTCTCCAGAAACTTCTTTCGAAGAACAAGAAATACTTTTAAAACGTATACTTCCTCAAACATAGTAAATAAGCATACATAACAGGTGGCTCATCGGTAAGCCTGAGGGCTTATATTACTAAAAATAGAGTTTTGATACCCGCGATGGGCAGAGTACAGATAGCTCTTTGTACAGCTTTTTACTTCGCGTAACAGATTTAGTTGAAAAACATCGAACAAATTGCTATTAACATTTACCTCGACTGTTTATATATTCGGCGACCAAAAGGTTTACACGAAATTTGTGTTCTTCTTGGAACAGTGATAAAGGCGTTATTAATCAAATCTCGGTAATTAATAAGTAATTAATAAAATCTAGACGTGGAGATCCACGGATAGTAATTTGGCGGATTATGTTGCATCCTGCTTAATAAGTTCAGGCAGGCCTTTAGGATATACACGTTCTTGTGTCCTAAAGCTTTGCTATAGTTAGGGTTGGCCCGCTGTTTTTGGATAAATAACTTTCTCTGGTTGTAGAAGGTCAAAGTCCGGAAACATGCCGACGTAACTAGCATCTGGATGTTGGGAGTGGGGTGGATCTACTGTACATTCCAAGAACCCCGTCGTTATTTTGTGCCCCTTCTTTTTTTTTTGATGCGCTTGGTAAAAGTCTCCGTTATTACCAACTAAACTGTTTTTTTTTAAACCATAAAAAAACTCATATACAAGAGCCGAAGCATTATCAGTGTTTCCAGTTAAAATAAGTTGATATATATATAAATATAGAAAAACTTAATTAAAAATATATGTTAATTAAAATTCACACCGTCTCTTCAATTTACATAGAGCACATTGTCGTGTGTAACGAAATGTCCATCTATCTGAAAGTTGTTAGTATGTCATATGAGTGGCTACTTCCAATTAAACCTGAGGTTTGAGTTGTTATCTAACACACACAAAAAGAGAACCCCCCAGTGGCTTAGCGGTAAGTCTGAAGGCTTATAATGCAAAAAAACAAACAAAAACGGATTATAGAAGTATGACACGTATGGCAATGTTGTTTCATAGTTTCCATGTTGGATTCATGCTCTTGACATTAATTTATAGTTAGCATTTTGAGAGGTATTATGTAGTTTGTTTTATACTTTGCTGTTTTGCAACATTTAAAAAAAAATATTTTCATCTACTCTTAAGCCTTTTCGCGGCCCACTGGTTAGAAACAGTGTGTTGGAGATAGGTGTTACACACGTTAAGCATCTAGTATCATTTACACGAAAGAGGGCTGAAGGCTGTCTGGAGGGGTCACCTCTTTTAACCACTCGCACCACTATACAGTAGTGAGTAGTGTATTGTCTGTCAGTAGACACTAAATAATGACACATAAGGGTCGCTTAACGCTGCAATTTGTACTGTCGTGACGTCAGGTAAACGTGCGCATGCCATGAATCACGAGAAGAATTACGCACTCTGTAGGTCACAATACAGCATGGCACATGAACTTCAAAGGCAAGCAATAAAAATATTTGGTAACCTTAATTTTGGTCCTATTTACTTCTGAAACGCAATACTTTCGGAGACCCTGCGGAAGTACATCTAGTATAGGGCGTCATTAAATAAGTGTAGCATAGGTGTTTGTTACTACTTCTGCAAACTATTATTTC
>NW_013669895.1:87656-91155 GCF_000517525.1 Limulus polyphemus
GGATGGCTAGCGCAGATAGCCGTCGTTTAGCTTTGCACACACACACACACAGGGGTGAAAACATAACCTCCGTTGGCGGTGATGACTAGCTGCCTTCCCTCTAGTCTTACACTGCTAAATTAGGGATGGCTAGCGCAGATAGCCCTCGTTTAGCTTTGCACACACACTCACACAGGGGTGAAAACATAACCTCCGTCACCTTCGGTGGCGTAGGTAACTGAAACCAAAGCCACTAGGCCAAACATGTTATGTCATCTCACAATGGGATCACTTAGAAACTAAAGGCCAAGTTCACAGTAATTACCTACGGGCGTGGCCTTTTCGTTAATGTGCCAGGACTGCGAATCCGAGTATTTTCAAGTTTGTGTTCTGTTGCTGCAAATACGCGCTCCACACTTTGGGAGCAGTAAATACACTCTAAAAGTAATGGCTAAATCCCACTATTCGATCAGATAAGAGTACTCCAAGAGTTGGCGGTGGATGCTGTTGACTAGCTATCTTGTCTGTTGGTTCAAAATAAGAGACGGCTATATGCGGACAGTCCTTTGTGTTGTTGTGCACCAAACAAATAAATGTTGTTTACCTGTTACTATTGAAAGCCTCTTTTTATTTGCTTCTGTCAATCGACCACAGAACTGATGAGGCTGGTTATCTGCAGAGGCTCGTCAGTTAATACCTACTTCTTTGCTAAAAAAAGTCAAGTAATGTAATACAAAGTGTAGTTGGAGAGATAACGAGAAAAAATTATAGTAAGCCTCTTTAAAAGCACAAGTATGCAAAGTGCCTTTTTTTTTCTTTGTAAGAAGTCACTCACCTCCTGATTACGTTTTTAGGACTCGGACATGCATTGTTGATATAAATGTGAACTGAATCCTCTGACATACTTTTAAATAAGTATTTCATTTTAAGATAATTCGATTTTTTTGGTTATAATTTATATTTTTTAACCAGCTTCGAAAATTAGTATGCAAGTTTATAGATGTCATAAATTCGCATATAAACGTTGGTTTCTTCCTTTTCGACCTTGACCTCTTAAACTAGGTCCATTTAACAGGAAACATTTATTGCATGGAAGAAAAAATACACACACCGAAGCAATGCAGCCTATTTCTCTATAGATGCCTCAAGTGTTTTATGTTATCCAGCACTTTCACTCACGCTTTCCCGCCTTCTACCTGCTGCACGCTGTGCTTCTGGCGGCTTTAAATAAACTTTAAATTACCGTGCGGAGATCCCAGCCCTTATGCGCCCTCCCGCGGTCATTGGTTGAATTGGAATGTGTGCGAAAAAACTCAGTGGCATTGGCAACGTCCTGCAATCTTCGCGTCACGTGACGATCGTTAGCGTCTACAGTCTGTCTGCTGGGGTGACGAAAGCAGTAGAAGTTTTTATCGCTGTTTCTCTTTGAGTTGAGCCTTGCACTTTGCGTTTTTGTTTTTTTTATGCTGATGCTAGTGCTACATAATACGCGGTTAATTGACAATTACGTTTCAGTGAGAAGAGTACGTCAGCGGTGCGTAAATGTTGTTGTTCTGTGGGATTGCTTAAGGTTTGAAATGAGTCATTACCGGTGTTGTGGTGTTGTTAGTAGAATATCATGAAATGATTTCGGCTAATAAGTTAGATCTCTAAACGACTGTAGTCAGGGTTTGTACTCAGTTCTTTAATACACTGCCGTAAGAACTCCTTAGATTTCTGTAAAATGCTGTAAATGTATGTGCATTTTTATTTGGAACTTTCTCGAACTTTTCCTCCGCAATTTTGTTTTTCTCGAATCGATCATGGCAAACTTCATTTTGAACAAGTAAACAACTGCTAACGGAAACCGCTGTCAATGTCAGAAGGATATTTTTTCCTCAGTCCGTCTTCACAGTTTCTCCGCAATGCGACCAACAAAATACCCTACGTCCAAAAATACCCTAACTGATATTGAACCTGTTATAGCGCGTGATTATAATATTTCATTAGACTCTAAAACATATACAGGTGATGTCGAGGTTTGTAATAGGCTGCTGTTAAGCTATCTTCGGACTCGGTGAGGTGATGGGGGGGGGATACACACGTCTGCACGTGATGGCGAGAGTTCAGAGTTGTGATAGGCTAATAAGTTATTTTCGAACTCAGTCATGGAAAAAAAAAAAACTTACCTGTGCACGCGATGTCGAGAATTTTGTAAAGCTGCAGAGGTATCTTCGGACTCAGTCGTGGAAAGAAACATGTTTTTGTTAACGCCGTATATAAATCTTCATTTCCAAAGATAAATTTCCAAATGCTTTTTGATTGATAAAAAGAAACTAATCATTTTGTTTAAATACAACGAAGTATTTTTTTATTCTTTATTAATTCTTCAGATTGTTATTTCCGTCATGGCTATAAGGAGTAGAGAAGGTCAATGGAAAATCCAATGTTGTGTTTTCGATTATGTGGAAACACGAATCAGTCAAAAATAGTCCTTAAAGTTTTCTTTAAAACTCCTTCACTTCAATCGTAGAGAATGTGTACGAACCATGTTATTAACGTTTTAAATAAAGCTATAATAGTTTAGTATTTGTAATCACATTCTTTATTAAAAAAATAAATAAATAAACTTTTGACCTTTCAGGAGTTCCATACAAAATTGAGTATTTGGATTGTTTGTTTTGTAATTAAGCACAAAGCTACACAATGGGCTATCTGTGCTCTGCCCACCACGAGGTATCGAAACCCGGATTCTAGCGTTGTAAGTCCGCAGACTTACCGCTTGCCACTGGGGGCTGTTGGTTTTGTTTGTTTTGTAATTAAGCACAAAGCTACACAATGGGCTATCTATGCTCTGCCCACCACGGGTATCGAAACCCGGATTCTAGCGTTGTAAGTCCGCAGACTTACCGCTTGCCACTGGGGGCTGTTGGTTTTGTTTGTTTATAATTACGCACAAAGCTACACAATGGGCTATCTGTGCTCTGCCCACCACGGGTATCGAAACCCGGATTCTAGCGTCGTAAGACTGCAGACATACCGCTGTGCAACTGGGGGGGGGGCGAGTATTTGGAGAAAAAAATAATTTACTTTCTAGAACCGCTACCATGTTGCGCTCTTTTTAATTCACAGACTAAAATATATAAACTTTCAGTAAGAACTCCTTTATAAAGACAACAATAAACCAGATTTAAAAACTAAGCATTTTGTAATCTTTTCAAAATATGAACCAGAGCAGGACTCGAGCGTATAAACTGTTAAGTTATTCTAATAAAGAAATGTGAATTGTGTTGGTACACATTGTGAAATTACAGCCAATGGTACTATATCATGAATAACGAAACTCAGGTTTCAAAGAACAACCTTACTTAAGGTAGTGTCAAAATATCACTCTTAAAGTATGTAACTTTTCCCCTGTTCTACGATTCATGCTTTGTATCGTCATAATAAAATAACAATAGGTAATGTGTTAAAATCATAAATAATATTCAACGTTAAACTGGTACACAATTAAAAACATTTTATTTAGGCCTATCTATGG
>NW_013669895.1:91440-93639 GCF_000517525.1 Limulus polyphemus
AAGGTCAAATTACTTTTAATCCCACACAAGGATTTCTAGCTTTGAGTGAACTTAAGTGTAATGAAAATGTTATTTATGGTAGGAGTAAAAAACAACATATTTCCTTTACTTTTTTAACTGATCAATGAAGCCATTTTTTAATGATATATACCTAGTAATGAGAGTAGTTACATAAATATAATGTTCAACTTGTATTACTTGTATTGTTTTGCATTGTTTTACGATATTTACGGCCGTAAACCCAGTAATATCTCATGAGGTTTGGCCATCCTTGTTTTGTTTTTTATATATAAATAAGTACGCTTCATCCGACAAGAGAGCGTGATATATACAAATAGGCACGTGTTTAGTACAAGCGTCTAGATTGGTGAAGGAAGGCCTAGAAAAAACGCAAAAGAAAACGTATTTTTGCATGTCTATAACTTCGCAAAGTTGGCAGGGCAGATAGTTAGGGCGCTTGACTCGCAGTTCGAGGGTCATGGGTTCGAATCCCCATCCCACCAAACATACTCGCCCTTTCAGCCGTGGGGACGTTATAAGTTGGTAAAAGAGTAGCCCATAGTTGGTGGTGGGTGATGATGATTAGCTGCCTTCCCTCTAGTCTTTCACTGTTAAATTAGGGACGGCTAGTGCAGATAGCCATCGTGTAGCTTTGTGCGAAATTAAAAAAACAAACAAAACCCTGAAAGAGTTAAATTATTAAATGATTTCTCTGGTATACATTTGTGACATTTGCAAAAGAACGGAACATGTAATTTCTTCTTCTTCACAGTCACTAGAATTCTGTTCAATAATCATGTTAATTATATATACGGCCAATCAATGACTGTATTAGGCCTCTGCGTCACAGATTATCTTTTCAATTTCACCTTTGGTGAAAAAGAAATCTTTAACACACACACACAGATATATATATATATATATATAATTATTAATCAGTTAGTTCTTTGTATAATATCGAATGATGAAATAGACGAAATGTCGTAACATTACAGACTAACCTAAATTAATTTAGGTGAATTAAAAGGGCTCAAAACACATAATCTGGTCAACTGTTGTATGTTTTTATATTCTTCTTATTAATGGTTTTATATGTATGGTACAGTCAGCGTAGTAAATATTGTCAATAACACGGTTGATCAACTTGACCTGTTATCCACAAGAAGTATTTAAAACAGTTGGTGATACAGAACGTTGGCCTTTATTTTAATACATTTGATGTTGTGACACGTATAAGTTTGTCTACATAGTGGCATTGGTTAGTATAACTTTTGTGATTGCAGTTCTTCAGGGAAAGTTCTGGCGGTGATTGCTAACGCACGTGGGTTTAATGCTCTGTAATAACCCTTTAGTCATCTTATTTTTGCAGACTTAAGTGATTTATCACCTAGAACATCTAAAACGTGAATGCTTATTGTGTGTTCTTGTTGCATGGTTAAGGTTTGACATGTAAAGAAAAACAGACAAGCAGAAATACAAGATGGTCGTGTACTGGTATATACATGTATATATAGTAAGGGTTAAACTTTCTCGTACTTTCCGTTTTTGAAATGATTTTTGTTAACATTTTCTAACTCGTGGAATTGTTTATTACTATCACATCAGTAGCCTTCATCTTATCTGTATAAAGCATTTCTAGAAATTTGATATATTTTAATCGTGTTGACGTCTGTTCGCTTTAACATGAATATTGTACTTGCACGAACAGTTCTTGATGTCAAAACAAGTCGAACGGGTATTTTCATTTTGTGCTATAAATATAACCTGTTAAAATGTTTTGTTGCGCTACGTTTCACAGAATTTGAACATTGTTTTCCATGTAATCAAATCCCAAAAGTTAATTAGTAAATATATTTTATCTTGGTAACATTCCTTATGAGTAGAAGTTTTACTAAGTATTAGAGGTCATGTCCACTGAACAAATTTTCAGAAAAGTTCTTTCATATGACCAGTTTATTTCGCAACTAGTAAACTGTTGTAACGCGTTTTATCGTTGGGTGGGTTCTTTTGGATTATCTAGTAAAAACTAGATGTACTTCTGCAGGGTCGCCGAAAGGATTCTGTTTCAAGAGTAAATAAAACCAAAATTAAAAGTAACAAATACTATTATTTCTTGCTTTTGAAGTTCATATGCCATGCTGTGTTGTAGCTTACAGAGTGCATAATTCTTCTCGTGGTTCATGACATGCGCAAATTTTA
>NW_013669896.1:0-608 GCF_000517525.1 Limulus polyphemus
TAGGGGGTATTGTAGTTGATTTAAGTGCTGTGACATGCAGATCAATAGATGTAGCAGCACTTACTGGAGTCTGGGGCTGATTAAGTCGATGGTCAATGTATCCTCCTCGCGTAAAAGACAATAGATCGTCCTTTAACGTATCTAATTCGCTTTTAAATTTACTAATTTTTTCCATTTGTACTTCTTGTTTCCTTTCTTGTTCCAGTTGCCACTTCTGTAGTCTCTCTTCTTGTTTATTTTCTTTCTCCTCTAACAACTGCTGTAATCTCTCTTCTTGTTTATTTTCTTTCTCCTCCAACAACTACTGTAATTTCTCTTCTTGTTTATTTTCTTTCTCCTCCAACAACTGCTGTAATATCTCTTCTTGTTTCTTTTCTTTTTCTTCCAACAACTGCTGTAATCTCTCTTGTTTATTTTGCTGTTCGAGCTGCCATTGTAGGTTTTCTTGCCACTGCTGTAATCTTTCTTCTTGTTTATTTTCTCGTTCTTCTTGTTTCTTTTCTTTTTCCTCCAACAACTGCTGTAATCTCTCTTCTTGTTTATTTTCTTTCTCCTCTAACAACTGCTGTAATCTCTCTTCTTGTTTATTTTCTTTCTCCTCCAACAAC